>NC_134356.1:412253317-412553317 GCF_048569485.1 Anomaloglossus baeobatrachus
AGGGGGGTATTACCACATTACCATTACAAGACATATAATGACTGACAGTCTGCTCTCCTCATCTACAAGCCTCACAATGGTAATGCCATTTAAAAATAAATAAAAAAGCTCTGGAGGCAGATTTTCTGGGAGATCTTAGTCTTAAAACTTAACAGCTAATTTACAGATTAAGAAAAATGTGAATTACTCTAGAATAAGATCTTGTATTCCAGATATCAAGGTAACTTTCTACGAACTTCATGTCCATATAGTTGGCTTAGGAGGATAGATTTTAGTTACAGATTTCATTCTAAGGTTTCTCTCACAACAGCTGTTCTCCAATAGAAAGTGATTTAACACCTACCAATAACCAAACACAACAAGTGGTACTAAGCATTTCAGTCACTGTCTACAGTTTGCTCCATTTAGCATTCTCTGTACAGGAAGGCTCCATGTCTCTGCAGTCCTACAAGTTAATACATCTCTTGTGCGTCCTCTTCTCTTCCCTCTGGCTGTCCATTGCAGTATTCACAACACTCTGCAAACCTTAGACGGTACAACCACTATTATCTGTATACTGCTACTATCTCATTACAATTTTATTCAAATATACTATTCACGTTGATTTATCCATGGAGACAATATATATATATTGAAGACAGACTTTCCCATTAGGCTACTTTCACACTTACGTTGAACAGCATCCGTTGCATTGCGTTGTGTGACGCATGTAACGGATGCCATGCAAATATTGTGATAATAAAGGCAATGGATTCCTTGGAAATAACGCGTTGCGTTAAGTTTTTGTAGCCGTGAGAGAGAGCCCATCATCACCGCACACGCAGGCACTACCGCACTCATCATCATCACACACATCCCAGAACTACCGCACCCATCATCATCACACACATTCCGGCACTAACGCACCCATAATCACCGCACACACACAGGCACTACCACACCCATCATCCCCGCACTCGCATGCACTACCGCACTCATCATCATCATCACACACATCCCGGCACTACTGCACCCATCATCACCGCACACTCAGGCACTACCGCACTCATCATCATCACACACACAGGCATTACCTCAGTGACGTCCCCGCTGACAGCGCGACTCCCTTCAGTTGCGCATGGAGCTCACAACGAGTGGCGGTGTTCTACTGCCGCTCCTGTCAGCTTCATGTAGCAGAGCTGAAAGTGTCGAGAGACCTCGTATGGATTACACCAGACCTGGAGGGTTATTTGGGGATTTTAATAAAGTGGTGAAAGGGTGTTTTTTGTCTTTTATTCCAAATAAAGTATTTTTTCGGGTGTATGTGTTTCTTTACTTTCACTTACAGGTTAATCATGGAATGTGTCTCATAGACGCCTGCCATGATTAACCTAGGACTTAGTGGCAGCTATGGGCTGCCATTAACTCCTTATTACCTCGATTACCACCGCACCAGGGCAATTCGGGATGAGCCGGGTAGAGTCCCGGGACTGTCGCATCTAATGAATGCGGCAATTCCGGACGGCTGCTGACTGATATTTTTAGGCTGGGGGCTCCCCATAACGTGGGGCTCCCCATCCAGAGAATACCAGCCTTCAGCCGTGTGGCTTTACCTTGGCTGGCATCATAATTGGGGGGGGACCGCATGTCGTTTTCTTTAATTATCTATTTATTTATTGTACTGCACGATATAAACCCGCCCACCGGCGGCTGTGATTGGTTGCAGTGAGACAGCTGTCACTCAGCGTGGGGGCGTGTCTCACTGCAACCAATCATAAGCGCCGGTGGGTGGGGAAAGCAGTGAATACGAGATGGAATAATGAGCGGACGACTTTTTAAAAGCAGGAGAAGCCGCCAGAGGAGTGTGACCGCTGTGCAGTGTCGCACCGGTGATCGGTGAGTATGAGAGAGGGGGGGTTGAGAGGGGGAAGAGAGACCAGGAGTGATTTTAAATGATTTAGATCGTTCTCCTGGACATGCTGAGCATGCACAGTAGAACGTGATGGAATCCGTCAGCGGATTCCGCCACTTAATGCATTGCAGCGGAATCCGCCCCCATAGATTTTACCTCAGAATTGAGAATTTTGAATGACTGATCAATTATGGCAGAAAGAAGTAAAATTTATGTGATAAGATTATGCATACCATTTATTTATGAAATAAAAATTAAAATGACGGTTACTTTCTAATTAATTACTCTCAGATAAATTATAATTTTACATACACACTGTTTTCCCAAAAATAAGACTTACCCCGAAAATAAGCCCTGGTAGTTTTTGGGGAGCTTTTTGAGTATGCTTAAAATATAAGCAATACTCCAAAAAGAAGACATAGCTGCAGTTCCATAAGGAAGTGTCCACGCGGCTAAAAAGGTTAAAGAGTACAGCAGGACTTCATCAAAGAAAGCAGACATGCCCAAAAGAAAGCAGACACTCCTTTCCCCTTCCCCCCCAAAAGAAAACGCCCTCAACAGACCCCAAACAATTACAGTTAGCAAGTGCCAAAGATGGATGGACTCTTACACAGAGATTTGTGTCGCTGTCAGGTCCCTCAACAATGCCAGATCTCACAAACAGATCAGGTAGCAGTATCACGCGCGAGTGATACTGTTAGTTCTCCACCAGAGTCCACTCCTGCAACTTATGCCTCAGTCACCAGGCGCTGCCATATTCCCGCCATGGGCAGTGCTGGTGACAGCGGAGGAATCAGTACCAATGGGTCAGGTGGGTGCAGGCTCCGCCCATCCACTAAGCTGGGTTTCACTAGGACCTGCAGTACCTGAAGTTCACACCTTTCAACTACGGCCAAGGGGAAGGCACCACACCCTTCTTATTCCTCTTCCAGTCTGCTGGTCGCCGCTAGATATAGTCTGTGTATATTCACTGCAGCGACTCTGGTTCCTTGCCATTGTACTTTTGCTACCTGTGTTTTGACCTCTGAATTCTGACCATTTTACTGCCTGCCGTTTTTGTACCTGGCTGCCATCTTCGGTTTGACCTTAGCCTGATTTACTGACCACCCTTTTGCCTACTGTTTTTTGCCTCTTCTGTACCTCCTGGTCTTGACCATGCCAAGCAACCTCTAGATTGCAGCCTTTTCATAGGCAGTGATCTCTTGGACCTTGTTGTAATTCCAGATCCCTATGCAAGGGTTAAAGGGTTTCAGGGTTCTTGAGATCCTGTTGAGTGGGCAGCTTTCCTCTAGTCTGTCCGTGATAGACACCCTTTGTCTGTCTGTGGTCCTGGACAGACGTCACAGATACTGCTTCCAGTCACGAGTGGGATCCATCAGTTGTAGAACGCAGGGGGACCAGATAGCGACGCAGATTTGTATGAGAGAGTCCATTCACTTGCCAACTCTAATTGTTTGGGGTCTGGCAAGTGCGATTATTTTAGGGGATGTCTGTCTTTCTTGGGGGGGAAACTTAGCGGTACATAAAGAATAATCAATTTAAGCAGGTAACTTAAAGCTTTGTAAATATGGTATGCACCCACCACTATAGGACCACGAGAATAGCAAATCAGATAAGAAAATATGCATCTGGTTGTAATAGGATTAACACAAAATGTCCATGTTCCAGAATGTGATGACAAGATTCCATGCAAATAAACTTATTTTCTTCAAGAATAAATGTGGATGGTTGTTAATGGGAAAAATATAAGACATCCCTGAAAATAAACCGCAGTGTAAAATATATATATATATATATATATATATATATATATATATATATATATTACACATACATACATACATACATACATACATACATACATACATACATACATACACATTATATATATATATATATATATATACACACATATACATATATATATATATATATATATATTATATATATATACACACACACCATATTTTTCGCTTTATAAGACGCACTTTTGTTCCCCCAAATTTTGGGGGAAAGTAGGGGGTGCGTCTTATAAGCCGAATATATGGGGGGGGGGGGTTTATATATATACATACATACATATACACACACACACACACACACACACACACACACACACACACTGCAAGGTCCAGGGGAGGTGGGGGCGCTGCTGGGGGCAGGTGAACGCTGCGGCGGCAGCGTTTGATCTCCTGCTCCCGCTCATATAATATGCACAGCCGCTGTCCATCTCCGGTGGTGCTGAAATCGTACCGCAGTGAGGGGCTGGGGCAGCGGTGCATATTATATTTCTCTGCGCCCCCCTGTGATGGCACATGCCCCCCCTGTGTTAGATTTGGCCCCCAGGCTGCTGCTAATTCTAAAATAAAAAAGCTTTACTTACCCCCTCTAGCGTTTCTCCCCGGTGTCCCTGCTTCCACTGTGATCAGGCACGCAGAGATCTCAGTCTGCTGTGCCGATCACATGACCGGCACCAAGAACCAGGAAGTGGAGGAACAGAAGCATGGAGGGTAACAGGAGGGAGATCAGAGCTGCAGGAGGTAAGGAAAGAGTGTTTTATTTTACTATGGGCAGCAGCCTGGGGGCGATATGTAACACAGGGGGACTTGTGCGATCTATATAGGGGCCATGGGCAGCACTATGGGGGCGCTATCTAACACAGGGGGACTTGTGCAATCTAAAGGGATTGCACACGTTCCCCTGTGCTGCCTATGGCCCCCTATGGATTGCATACATTCCCCTGTGCTGCCTATGGTCCCCTATGGATTGCAGACGTTCCCCTGTGCTGCCTATGGCCCCCTATGGATTGCACACAATCCCCTGTGCTGCCTATGGCCCCCTATGGATTGCATACGCTCCCCTGTGCTGCCTATGGCCCCCTATGGATTGCATACATTCCCCTGTGCTGCCTATGGTCCCCTATGGATTGCAGACGTTCCCCTGTGCTGCCTATGGCCCCTATGGATTGCACACAATCCCCTGTGCTGCCTATGGCCCCCTATGGATTGCATACGTTCCCCTGTGCTGCCTATGGTCCCCTATGGATTGCACACATTCCCCTGTGTTAGATATCGCCCCCATGCTGCTGCCCATAGTAAAATAAAACACTCTTTCCTTACCTTCTCCAGCGCTGATCTCCCTCCTGTCTCCCTCCATGCTTCTGTTCCTCCACTTCCTGGTTCTTGGTGCCGGTCATGTGATCGGCACAGCAGAGTGACTTCATCTCTGCGTGCCTGATCACAGTGGAAGCAGGGACACCGGGGAGAAACCCTGGAGTGGGTATCTAAAGCTTTTTTATTTTAGGATGAGCAGCAGCATGGGGGCCATATCTAACACAGGGGGGGCATATGCCATCACAGTGGGACGCAGGCTCATATAATATGCACCGCTGCCCCAGCCCGTCACTACGGTGCAGCTTCAGCACCACGGTGATGGACAGCGGCTGTGCATATTATATGAGCGGGAGCAGGAGATCTAACGCTGCCGCCCGCAGCGTTCACCTGTCCCCAGCAGCGCTCCAGAGCGGAGCCTGCAGTGTAAGTGTGAATATATATATATATATACACACACACATACATACACATATATATTATATATATGTAATATATGTGTGTATGTATGTAATTATATATATATTTTTATATTATATATATACACATACACACATACATACAAATACATGCATACATACATACATACACACACATAAATACACCCCCTCCTCCCCGTATATTCAGCTTATAAGACGCACCCTCTACTTTCCCCCAAACTTTGTGGGAACAAAAGTGCGTCTTATAAAGCGAAAAATGCGGTATAATATATATATACACACACACACACACACACACACACACACACACACACACACACACACACACACACTAGATGTTTTAAATCCTCTACCACATTAGTTGTTTTATGTTAATATGTCACCTACCTATATATACTACACACATGGCTTCTTGTTTTCCTTGCACCCCACGGGTGAGAATTTAATTATTACTTGCGATCAAATATGCCATTGGTATTTCCAGCCTTCTCAGATTATACTTATTGAGGGTAAAGTCATTAACACATTTAAATAACATGGTGTCTTCCATGAAATATACCTCTAGGAATCGAATTCTCTAAGTTTGTGATCAAGAATTAAAATAAATCTATATAGTATTTTTTCTGCAGTCTTGAAGGTTGTTCACTCAATTCATTTCAAAATGTGGTAGAATAGGAGACTTCAATTACTGAAGTCCTTTTATTTCTTCCCTGCTGATGTCACCCGGGGAGAGCATTTGATACACAGACCTATCTACCTACAATAACTTGAATAATTGACAGTTTTTGTGTCTGATTTCAGCAGCCTCTACACTGATTACAGCTTTGGAGTAAATAGGGGAGGCAGAATGTAAAAAAGTGAAAGGGTAATGCAAGCTAGAAAGTTGGTATAAACAATGGCTGGTAATGGGGAAGCAGCTCCTCTGTGTCTGCAGCATGGAAGAAATGAAATGCTGCAAAAAGACAATGTATAGAAATGATATAGGTCAAGTATGTAGAAATACATCATGTCACATGGAGAGAAGAAAGCAGAGTGTGTGAAGAACACAGCTCTTGTGAATATTTAACAGTAAGTATCCGGCGACACAATTTTAGATCTTCTGGTTCCTTTTTGGGGCTTGATAGCTAAATATATAATATACTATATATTATATATACACACACACACACACACACACACACACACACTAGCTGTAGAACCCGGGCGTTGCCCGGAATAGTAACTGTCTGTCTCTCTCCCAGTCTCTGTGTGTTGCTGTCTGTTTCTTTCCTTGTCTGTCTGTTTCTATCTCTCTGTTTGTATTTGCATCAGTCTGTCTCAATCTCTCTCTCCCCGTCTGTCTCACCACCGACATCTTTTTACCTCACACATAAGCTTCGTATACGAACAGTTTATTTTGTTCCTATAGCAACCACTGACAGTTGCTATTTATAGCCTGCAGCTCCCAGCTCCATTCAGTTTAATAGCTGCAGGATTTTTGTAGAGTAACTGAAAAGCACGGGGTTACATTTTCCAGCCTAAACCTAGTCTATGACGTTCCCCGAGTCACATGGGGCGTCTGTGCAAAATTTCGTGATTGTACATGCGACGGTGCGGATTCCTTTAGCGGACACACACACACACACACACACACACACACACACACACACACACACATATATATTTATATTTATTATATTACACACACACGCACGTATGCAGTATATATACACATACACACACACACACACACACACACACTTTCCCACACTGAGAAAAACAAGAAAAAAGACATTTCTAATATGTTATGAAGAAACAGGGAGACAGCATGTCAAAAAACCACAAACTTAGCCAAACTCAAAAGGTCACATTTTCATAAATGCCGTAAATAAAGCTTTACAGAAGGAGATCAAACTAATTCCACATTCAGCATGGAAAGTACAGATGCCTCTCGGATATTCTGAGTGGCTGCCGTCTGTGTGGTTACACAGAGGAACATATGGGGAATAAAAAGCACTGGGAAGCGTTACAATGTGTGCCTGATGTGAGTCTGTAAAGAATGAGACAGCTGCACATACCAAATATTAAGGAAACACTTCTCTATAACAATGAGTAGTTTGGCAAACCGTTCTTTAGAAGAGCTCGCAGGTCCTCCAAATCCCGAGACTCTTCTCATTTGTGGAAAGTGAGAGGCTTCTGTATTGCTCGTCTATGGCATTCACTAGAAGAAGTCAGCTCTTCAGCAGCCTCTCAAATCAAACAGTGTTTCTTGGGCTCACTACTGACATCCATGCATGTCATTACCATTCAGACACTTTGCAGAACATGTGCTGAACAAACCTAGAAAAACTGACTACATTAGATGTTAACTGGCTGTTTTATAGTTCTAAGGAAGCCTGGAGCATTGGTCCATAAAAACAAACCATGTCCCTCTTTCATTTCCTACCCGTACACCATATGCGGCTTCCCTATATCATCGTTGCTCAAACAGCATTGTAGAAAAATACAGGAGCTCCTGCAGGACTGAAACACAGCAGGTATAGTATCCAGAAACCATAAAACAGTCTGCTACGTGCAATCATCCAAGGCAGAATGAGCATAGGAACCGCCAGGACAGAGCACCATCCAGATGACTCGGTGCGCCGTTTTACTATCTTTATAGATTACATATACATACATACATACATACATATATACACATCTATATCTAGATATATATATCTATATCTATATCTAGATATATATATCTATATCTATATCTAGATATATATATCTATATCTATATCTAGATATATATAAAATTATATATATATATATACGGTATATATATATATATTATATATATATATATATATATATATATATATATATATATATATATATATATATATATATATATATATATATATATATATATCTACCGGTATATCTATATCTATATCTATCTATACACACACACATATATACATACATACATATACAGTGCCTACAGGTAGTATTCAACCCCCTGCAGATTTAGCAGGTTTACACATTCGGAATTAACTTGGCATTGTGACATTTGGACTGTAGATCAGCCTGGAAGTGTGAAATGCACTGCAGCAAAAAAGAATGTTATTTCTTTTTTATTTTTTTTTAAAATTGTGAAAAGTTTATTCAGAGGGTAATTTATTATTTAACCCCTCAAATCACAAGAATTCTGTTTGGTTCCCCTAAAGTATTAAGAATTATTTCAGGCACAAAGAACAATGAGCTTCACATGTTTCGATTAATTATCTCTTTTTCCAGCCTTTTCTGACTAATTAAGACCCTCCCCAAACTTGTGAACAGCACTCATACTTGGTCAACATGGGAAAGACAAAGGATCATTCCAAGGCCATCAGAGACAAGATCGTGGAGGGTCACAAGGCTGGCAAGGGGTACAAAACCCTTTCCAAGGAGTTGGGCCTGTCTCCACTGTTGGGAGCATCATCCGGAAGTGGAAGGCTTATGGAACTACTGTTAGCCTTCCACGGCCTGGACAGCCTTTGAAAGTTTCCACCCGTGCCGAGGCCAGGCTTGTCCGAAGAGTCAAGGCTAACCCAAAGACAACAAGGAAGGAGCTCCGGGAAGATCTCATGGCAGTGGGGACATTGGTTGCAGTCAATACCATAAGTAACGTACTCCACCGCAATGGTCTCCGTTCCAGACGAGCCCGTAAGGTACCTTTACTTTCAAAGCCTCATGTCAAGGCTCGTCTACAGTTTGCTCATGATCACTTGGAGGACTCTGAGACAGACTGGTTCAAGGTTCTCTGGTCTGATGAGACCAAGATCGAGATCTTTGGTGCCAACCACACACGTGACATTTGGAGACTGGATGACACTGCATACGACCCCAAGAATACCATCCCTACAGTTAAGCATGGTGGTGGCAGCATCATGCTGTGGGGCTGTTTCTCAGCCAAGGGGCCTGGCCATCTGGTCCGCATCCATGGGAAGATGGATAGCACGGCCTACCTGGAGATATTGGCCAAGAACCTCCTCTCCTCCATCAAGGATCTTAAGATGGGTCGTCATTTCATCTTCCAACAAGACAACGACCCAAAGCACACAGCCAAGAAAACCAAGGCCTGGTTCAAGAGGGGAAAAAAATCAAGGTGTTGCAGTGGCCTAGTCAGTCTCCTGACCTTAACCCAATTGAAAACTTGTGGAAGGAGCTCAAGATTAAAGTCCACATGAGACACCCAAAGAACCTAGATAACTTGGAGAAGATCTGCATGGAGGAGTGGGCCAAGATAACTCCAGAGACCTGTGCCGGCCTGATCAGGTCTTACAAAGGACGATTATTAGCTGTAATTGCAAACAAGGGTTATTCCACAAAATATTAAACCTAGGGGTTGAATAATAATTGACCCACACTTTTATGTTGAAAATGTATTAAAATTTAACTGAGCAACATAACTTGTTTGTAAGATTTATGCATCTGTTAATAAATCCTGCTCTTGTTTGAAGTTTGCAGGCTCTAACTTATTTGCATCTTATCAAACCTGCTAAATCTGCAGGGGGTTGAATACTACTTGTAGGCACTGTATATATATACATACATACATACATACATACATACATACATACATATATATATATATATATACACATACATATACATACATATATGTATATATCATACTGATGTGGAGTCACAAAACTGAGATATTACAACTCTCACCCCCAACATTCAATATGACAATGTTCACACTGGTGTTATGTCCCTCAGCATGGTCTTTGGCAGGGGTAGCAGGTCTGTAATATGGATGATTACAATAGCAAGTGAATGTAGTCATAACTCAGAGCTCCCATAACAAGCCACCCAGCAAGAGTCGCAAGCCACGAGACTTCTAAACCACTGGACTCAGGGTGCATTCATATGCCCACGTGAAATATCCAGGCCCTCTCCATTGCTTTGTTGGGCAGTCAAAGATATATTCACCCATCTGTGAAAATGATGAATCCAAAAACCAGATCTGTGCTTCTCATGGCCTGTCCTATTCTAATCTGACATTGAGGAATAGAATAAAATATACTCAGTGGTTCTGTATGCAATCCAATAAAAAATAAATTAATACATTTAAAAAACAAATAAAAATAATAAGTCAGCCAGCACTCTGACATATACATTTCACATGAATATGTAACTGTACCCTAAGAGCCTGTACCCACAATCATTGCGGTTGGCAGCGTTTTGGATGCATCGTGTTCTCACTGCATTCAAAAAGTTACGTTGTACAGTGGATGGGATTTATAGATATCTCCTGCCCACCATGCTTTTTTTCCTTCACAGAATAAACCGACAGACAGCGCGGCTTTCTGAGCCACAGCATGTCAACTCATGCTTGCAGAGATGCAAGTGTTGTGAGCGGGAGAACACAGCAAAAAGTCCTGCGTGCCCCGAACCCTGATCATGGGCATGGACCACTGCGTTCTGCTGTGGACAACACTAGCGTCTCCGCATGAGGAGTGACCCCGCATCTAGAACACAGTGTCTCTGGATCGTGTGCACATATCCTTAGGGGTTAATATTTGGAGAAGGTCCCTATATGACATCATTGTGAACCAAAGTATTAGATGGATTAAGTTAATGAGCTCTGACAGAAGAATCAAGTACCGTATTTTTCGGATTTAAAACGCATTTTTCCTCCCGAAAATTTGCATCTGAAAAACCAAATGCAGCTTACCGGGGGGTGGTGAAGAGGAGTCAAAGGAGACTGGGGCAATGCTATGTGGTGTGCTACCTGCGCTGCTCTGTGCAGCACGGCTCTGTGCGTCAGGCAGCGCGGCTGTGTGGCGTGGCTCTGCTCAGTGCGGTGCGACTGGGCTCTGTGCAGCTGGGATCTGTGCGGCGGGGTTCTGCTCTGCGCAGGGCTGCTCTGTGTGGTGGGCAGTGAGGCACTGACCATTCAGAAGAATTCTGCGGTGCTTGCTTCAAATAATGGTGGCTGGAGTCGGCACGTGTGCAGATGGAGCTCTCAGTTCAAGCTTTCATTTGTGCAGGCGCCGACTCCGGCCGCCATTATTTTAAGTCTCCCCGCCGACATCTTCAGAATGGCCGGTGCCTCACCACCTCCCGCACTGTGCCGCACTGCACAGAGCAGCCCCTCACAAAGCAGAGCCTCATCCACAGCCCCGCACAGAGCAGAGCCGCATCCACAGCCCAGGCACAGAGCAGCACCCACAGTGAGTATCTAGGCCCCCTCTGTACCACTCGCAGCATCGCTGTATTCCAGTACCACTGCTGCCTTCTGTGATCCCCACTCCGCTGCCGACTCCCCCCACTCTCTGGTAAGAAACCACCGGATTATAAAATGGACCCCATATTTGTTTATTTATTTTTTTTAACCTTTCTTCTCTAAATTTAGGGTGAGTCTTATAATCCGGTGCGTCTTATAAAATGAAAAATACGGTACTTCTTACAATGAACATAATGGAAACACTAACTACATACATACCTGCATAACTAGTGGAGACGGGCTGTTCAGCTGGAAGCTTTGGCTGTGAAGCTTGCAGTGGTGGTCTGGGAGGAGAAGATTCTCTCATACGGTTGATAACATTTTCAGACAGCTATTAACAAATAAAGAAAAAGCAAAAAACGTAAGTAAAAATTAATGATAGCTACCAAATATTAAACAAATTGACCCTATTATAGTCAATGGGGTCGCCTGCGGCTATTTGAGTCCGTAGTAGGACAGATTAATTTTTGCAAGAGTTCTGTTCCCATACCTGAACAGAAAAACTTAAGGCCCAGTCACACACAACGACTTACCAGCGACCCCGAAAACTATGCGACATGATAGGGATCGCAGGTAAGTCGCTAGGAGGTCGCTGGTGAGATCCAAGCCTTACACAAATAAAACATGACAATAACAAGATAGAGTAAACTGGATAGGAAAACACAAATACTTATCAGAATTCATAGACCTTTTTTTTAAAGCCATGTTGACTCACTTACCGTAGCTGTAATTGTTTGGGATCTAAGGAGTCAGACCTACATAGATATAATCATTATGGTTTGTCTACCATAAAAGAAGATAGGACACCTCTTTGACCCAATAAAAGTGGGCATTTTTTTCATTTATGCGCTTTAATTATTTTCCTCGCTCTCTTCCAAGAGCCATAGCTATCCTCTTTTTTGGTCGACATTACCGTACCGTACAAAGTCTTGTTTTTCGTGGGAAAACTTGTACTTTTGAATGACATTATACAATGTACTAAAAAAAACAGGTAACAAATCCAAGTAGGGTGAAATGGTGAAACAAATATTGCAATCCCACCATTGTTTTTAAGATATTCATTGTCAGGTAAGAATGAACCAGAAATATGATTTTTTTAGGTCATTACGAATATGGTAAACCAAACTTGCATATTTTTTTTTTTTAACCAATAATTTTTATTTTGTTTTTTTACATATGACATAAGCATGAGATAGACATTAATCACAATTGGGTCATAATAACATTGTGTTCTTTTGTGTTATCTCTCTTTAAACCATAAATCAAGAACCTTGAACTTCCCTAGCCCTCCCCCCAACCCACGCAGCTAGCTTCTTTTGACTTTATAGAGGTGGTCCACTCCACTCCGGAAATACCAACTCCCATTCTTCATGTCTAACAGCATAGGTTCTTCTTCCTTCTAATTATCTATGGGTACTTTCAACTTTCCCAACGAGCCATTTATGTCCTCCAGTAAATACCATGTCGTTGATCTAAATGGTGTCATGTAGTTAATTATTTCTGTTTTAGTGTGATAGCGCAGCAAAAATGCCCTCCATTTTGTTGCATTTTTTTTTATTATTTAAGTATCATAGTTTTTAAGGTTGAAGGGAGACTCTAAGGCAGACTTTGCACGTTGCGACATCGCAAGCCGATGCTGCGATGTCGCACGCGATAGTCCCCGCCCATGTCGCAGGTACGATATCTTGTGATAGCTGGCGTAGCAATAATTATCGCTACGCCAGCTTCACATGTACTCACCTGCCCTGCGACCGTCGCTCTGGCCGGCGACCCGCCTCCTTCCTAAGGGGGCGGGTTGTGCGGCGTCACAGCGACGTCACACGGCAGGCGGCCAATGGCGGCGGAGGGGCGGAGATGAGCAGGATGTTAACATCCCGCCCACCTTCTTCCTTCCGTAAAGCCGCTGGCGGCAGGTAAGGTGATGTTCCTGTGGCTTCACACACAGCGATGTGTGCTGCCGCAGGAATGAGGAACTACATCGTACCCGTCGCGGCACCGGCATTATGGAAATGTCGGAGCCTGCACCGATGATACGATAACGACGCTTTTGCGCTCGTTCATCGTATTATCTAGGATTTACACACTACGACATCGCAAGTGACGCCGGATGTGCGTCACTTTCGATTTGACACCACCGACGTTGCACCTGCGATGTCGTAGTGTGCAAAGCCGCCCTAAGTCCATCTAGTTCAACTCGTAGCCTAACATGTTGATCCAGAGGAAGGCAAAAAACAAACCAATGTGGCAAACAAGCTCCAATAGGGAAAAAAATTCCTTCCTGACTCCACATACGGCAATCAGACTAGTTCCCTGGATCAACACCCTGTCATAAAATCTAATATACATAACTGGTAATATTACATTTTTCAAGAAAGGCATCCAGGCTCTGCTTAAATGTTAGTAGTGAATCACTCATTACAACATCATGCGGCAGAGAGGTCCATAGTCTCACTGCTCGTACAGTAAAGAATCCTCGTCTGTGATTATGATTAAACCTTCTTTCCTCAAGACGTAGCGGATGCCCCCGTGTTCCAGTCGCAGGCCTAGGTGTAAAAAGATCTTTGGAAAGGTCTCTGTACTGTCCCCTCATATATTTATACATTGTGATTAGATCCCCCCCTAAGCCTTCGTTTTTCCAAACTAAATAACCCCAAGTTTAATAACCTGTCTTGGTATTGCAGCCCACCCATTCCTCTAATAATCTTGGTGGCTCTTCTCTGCACCCTCTCCAGTTCAGCTATGTCCTTCTTATATATCGGTGACCAGAATTGTACACAGTATTCTAAGTGCGGTCGCACTAGTGACTTGTACAGAGATAGAACTATATTTTTTTCATAAACACTTATACCTCTTTTAATACATCCCATTATTTTATTAGCCCTGGCAGCAGCTGCCTGACACTGTCCACTAAAGTGAAGTGATCCAAATTAATTCAGAAGTTTGTGAAAAAAAAAAAATATATACTTTTGGTTTGTGCAGCCTTTTTTCGAGACCCATACCGTATTTATTTTTCTGTTAATCAAGAGGACCTAGGTTTTGTAATTTTACATTCGGAGATAATGAATTTGTTCATTCTAACTTGTGGTACATACAATGTTTTGATCATTGTTTATTACACTATTCTGGAATTTTGTTTTAGTTTTTTTTTCCATACGAGTATTCCCATACGGCTAATTAATTTTTATAGTTTACTTTTAAAAATAAAAGCTTGGGTGCATGACGCGTCCTACGTCATCCACACTAGCCGGTGTTGAGGTCCTGCACAGGCGCACTTTGATCTGCCCTGAGCTGGATAGATCAAAGTATTGTAGTGCGCCTGCGCAGGACCTCAATACCGGCGAGTGTGGATGACATAGGACGCGTCATGCACCCAGGCTTCAGAAGAAGGAGGACAAAGATGGCCAAAAGAGAAGGCGCCGATACCGGAGAACGGAGACACCCATCCGACCAGTCTGCACCGCAGGTGAGTATTATAAAGTGATTTTTACTTACTACACAGCGGCCTGGGCTCTTATATACAGCATGTTAGAATGCTGTATATAAAAGAGACCACTGGTGGTAGCCGCAGGTTATAGTCATCAAATCTGGTGACAGGTTCCCTTTAACCTTTCTCTGCGCCTGGCATTACAGTACTTTGATCTGCCCTCAGCAGATCGCTTTGCAGGAAGCCAGTGGGAGTTGGAATATGTAAGTCAGTGGTCTCAAACACGCGGCCCGCGGGCCGCATGCGGCCCCTCAGGCTAGTTTGTGCGACCCCCAGGCCCGTGCCCCTGGTCACTATGGCGGCAGGTGCAGGGGCCGCAGCCAGTCTGCACTTTATGTCAGATGAATGTGTTGCTGGCGCTGCGCTCTCGCGCCGGCAATACAATCATCTGACATAAATCACTGACAGTGACACTGCAGCTGCCACGATAGTGACCAGGGGCACGGGCCTGGGGGCCGCACAAAGCAGAGGTGAGGCAGCGGAGGCAGCGCGGGACAGGTGAGAAGAATGGTGTGTGTGTGTGTGTATATATATGTGTATATATATATGTGTGTATGTGTGTGTATATATGTGTATGTGTGTGTGTGTGTATATGTGTGTGTGTGTTGGACGTTAACCCCTTGGCGACCTATGATGTACTGGGTACGTTATGGCTCCCTGTTACTTAAGGACCCATGACATACCCAGTACGTCATGGTGAAATCGCGGCCCCGGTGGCTGCGATCGCTGCAAAAACCTTAGATTCGGGGAGGAGGGGACCTCAGGAGGGGTGGTGTCTCCTCCCCGGACCTACGGAGGCTGTGATTGGCTGACGAACGCCGCTCAGCCAATCACAGCCACTAATGTTTCAGCCATTGAAAATCGTTGAAACATTTAAATCCAGCCAAGATTAGTGCAGCTGTAGCCCTGATCATTGGCTGGAGCTGGGTGACCTGTGTTTCACCCGCCCCCAGCTCTGATTGGAGAGACCGGCCTTGTGACCAATCTCTCCAATCACTGTGGATCTGAGGCAGGAGACCACTCCCCCTCAGCTTCACTCTGGCGCCTGTGGAAGGTGAGGGGAGCTGCTGACCCATTACTACAGGATGGGGACAAAGTGCGCACATTACTATGAGATGGGGATAAGGCTGGGGACATTACTATAGGATGGGGACATTACAAGGATGGGGACAAGGTGGGCACAGTACTATAGGATGGGCACAGTACTATAGGATGGGGACATTACTACAAG
Source organism: Anomaloglossus baeobatrachus (assembly GCF_048569485.1). Lineage (NCBI taxonomy): Eukaryota > Metazoa > Chordata > Amphibia > Anura > Aromobatidae > Anomaloglossus > Anomaloglossus baeobatrachus. Next base: position 412,269,715 of record NC_134356.1, read on the forward strand.
GGGACAAGGATGGGAAACATTACTATAGAATAGGGATAATGCTGGGGACATTACTATAGGGTGGGGACAAGGTTGGCACATTACTAAAAGATGGGCACATTTCTATAGAATGGGGACAGTACTATAGGATGGGGACATTTCGACAAGGGGACAAGGATGGGGAACATTACTATAACATGGGGACAAGGATGGACACATTACTATAGATTGGGGACATTACTATAGGATGGGGACAAGAATGAACATATTACTATAACATGGGGACAAGGATGAACACATTACTACAAAATGGGGACAAGGATGGGGAACATTACTTTAGGATGGGGACAAGGATGAGCACATTACTGTGGGATGGGGACTAGGATGGGGTACAATACTACAAGGGGACAAGGGTGAGCACATTACTGTGGGATGGGGCACAATATTACAAGGGGACAAGGATGAGCACGTTACAACAATATCGGGAACATTACTAAAAGATGTTGGTCAAAATTTCTATATAGTGCTAATTGTAAGAGTTACAAGAAAGGAATAAAATGTAAAAAAAAAAAAAAAAGGTTTATATTTAAACAAAGAATGTGCACGTTTGCTATAATGAACAAGGGAAAATGTTCAAAATCAGTGATCCCAAGGTGTGTAAAAATAAATATGGGTTAACAGCAAGGATCAGAGCTCAACATTGGTCGATGCTGTACACAGATGGCAGGTATTTAATATAGCCGGCATTAGCCGTGTGTGGAGAAAGCTCCCCTCCTGAGCCCCTTCACATACGGTCACGATATGTGCATAATTATGCCATTAAAGGGAATCTGTCACCAGGTTTTTGCTCCCCATCTGATAGCAGCATAATGTTGAGACCCTGATTCCAGAAATGTGTCACTTACTGAGCTGTTTGGAGTCATTTTTATAAAATCAATGTTTTCTCTGCTGCAGATCTCGCAGTTATACAGAGCTCATGAATATGCTGGACTACCTGCAGCACGCCAAGTAGTCCTCTAATGATTAATAAGCGATTTTATCAGTAGATTATCAAAACTACACTAAGCAGCCTAGAAAGTGACACATCGCTGGAATCAGGATCTCTGCCCCTAGATTATGCTCTCAGATTAGGTGGCAACATCTGGTGACAGATTCCCTTAAGAGATTAAAGTAATGGTTGGAAAGCATTATTCTAAATTGGCAACAGCCTAATCCTTTTTAATACCAGAGGTGGTATTGAAGTGAATATTATGGCAGATGTTATACTTGTGTATTTTTGTTTAGAGCTCTGTGGCAAAATTAAGTAGCACACAAATCATAGAAAAGTTACGGTTGTGATTTCAGTAGCTCCTTGTGGGATGAAAGAAAAAACATCCCCGTCGGAAATATTACAAGGTCATTTATAACTGTGCTGCCTGTATAGAGAACAACAGAAGTCAAATAATGTGTACAATTTTATTCTAAAGGAAAACTTTCTAAAATAAAGAAGAAAACGCCCCAGTGATCAGGCTCATATTCCCCCAGTAATATCACTATGGGAAAAACATAATACAAGGCCAAATTGAATATGACAGAGGGGAGGGGGAGCCACTTTACGCTACAGAAGTCCCTTCAAAATAGTAGACGGGGCAAAGGTCACAATACATTTTTAAAGAGGACCGGTCCCCAAATTATTCTTCCTGAACTGGACACATGATATAATATTAGGACTGCAGAGCTGATTTCCCCCCCCCCACCACCTCTCAGTTGAGAGATGTTATCAAAGTATTTGGCACTTAATGAGTTAACTTATGTTAAAGTACAGTACAGACCAAACGTTTGGACACACCTTCTCATTTCTAGAACAACTGTTAGGAGGAGACTTTGTGCAGCAGCCTTCATGGTAAAATAGCTGCTAGGAAACCACTGCTAAGGACAGGCAACAAGCAGAAGAGACTTGTTTGGGCTAAAGGACACAAGGAATGGACATTAGACCAGTGGAAATCTGTGCTTTGGTCTGATGAGTCCAAATTTGAGATCTTTGGCTCCAACCACCGTGTCTTTGTAGAAAAGGTGAATGGATGGACTCTACAAGCCTGATTCCCACCGTGAAGCATGGAGGAGGAGGTGTGATGGTGTGGGGGTGCTTTGCTGGTGACACTGTTGGGGATTTATTCAAAATTGAAGGCATACAGAACCAGCATGACTACCACAGCATCTTGCAGCGGCGTGCTATTCCATCCGGTTTGCGTTTAGTTGGACCATCATTTATTTTTCAACAGGACAATGACCCCAAACACACCTCCAGGCTGTGTAAGGCTACTTTCACACTTGCGTTGGACGGCTTCCGTAGCATTGCGTTGTGTGACGGATGCAACTGATGCGTTGCATATAGTAGCACAACGCAATGCTACAAATCGTACAAAATAACGAAAAGCTTTTTTTTTTTCTTTTCTTCTTCTTACAGTTTACCGGCAGCCGACTATTGTGAACGATCAGCTGATCGCTCTTAATAGCCGTCGGCCGAGCGCTCTCACATGCCGGCGGCCGAGCGCTCTCACATGCCGGCGGCAGAGCGCCCTGACATGCCGGCGGCCGATCGCTAAGCCGAGCGCCCTGACATGCCGGCGGCCGATCGCTAAGCCGAGCGCCCTGACATGCCGGCGGCCGATCGCTCAGCTGACCGCCCTGACATGCCGGCGGCCGATCGCTCAGCTGACCGCCCAGACATGCCGGCGGCCGATCGCTCAGCTGACCGCCCAGACATGCCGGCGGCCGATCGCTCAGCTGACCGCACAGACATGCCGGCGGCCGAGCGCTCAGCTGGGCGCACAGACATGCCGGCGGCCGAGCGCTCAGCTGGGCGCACAGACATGCCGGCGGCCGAGCGCTCAGCTGGGCGCACAGACATGCCGGCGGCCGAGCGCTCAGCTGGGCGCACAGACATGCCGGCGGCCGAGCGCTCAGCTGGGCGCACAGACATGCCGGCGGCCGAGCGCTCAGCTGGGCGCACAGACATGCCGGCGGCCGAGCGCTCAGCTGGGCGCACAGACATGCCGGCGGCCGAGCGCTCAGCTGGGCGCACAGACATGCCGGCGGCCGAGCGCTCAGCTGGGCGCACAGACATGCCGGCGGCCGAGCGCTCAGCTGGGCGCACAGACATGCCGGCGGCCGAGCGCTCAGCTGGGCGCACAGACATGCCGGCGGCCGAGCGCTCAGCTGGGCGCACAGACATGCCGGCGGCCGAGCGCTCAGCTGGGCGCACAGACATGCCGGCGGCCGAGCGCTCAGCTGGGCGCACAGACATGCCGGCGGCCGAGCGCTCAGCTGGGCGCACAGACATGCCGGCGGCCGAGCGCTCAGCTGGGCGCACAGACATGCCGGCGGCCGAGCGCTCAGCTGGGCGCACAGACATGCCGGCGGCCGAGCGCTCAGCTGGGCGCACAGACATGCCGGCGGCCGAGCGCTCAGCTGGGTGCCCTGACATGCTGGCAGCCGAGCGCTCAGCTGAACGTTCGGCCACCGAGGAATAAAATTAAGTTTGTGCTAAAAAAAAAAAAAAAAAAAGAAGAGCATGTGCAGTGAAAAATAAAGGTTTCCGCTGCTCAAAAAACGTTACATGCAGCGTTCCATCCGCCCGACGCTCACTGACGGTCAGCGTCAAAACAACTGATGCGCTGCGTGGCGGATGCAATGAAAGACCATCCGTTGCTATCCGTAGCTAATAGAAGTCTATGAGGAATATAACGGTTTCCTGTAACGGTTACCGTAATTCCTCAAGGCTGCGGATAGCAACGGATCCCATCCAACGCAAGTGTGAAAGTAGCCTAAGGGCTATTTGACTAAGAAGGAGAGTGATGGGGTGCTACGCCAGATGACCTGGTCTCCACAGTCACCAGACCTGAACCCGATCGAGATGGTTTGGGGTGAGCTGGACTGCAGAGTGAAGGCAAAAGGGCCAACAAGTGCTAAGCATCTTTGTGAACTCCTTTAAGACTGTAGGAAAACCATTTCCGGTGACTACCTCTTGAAGCTCATTAAGAAAATGCCAAGAGTGTGCAAAGTCGTAACGAAAGCAAAAGGTGGCTACTTTAAAGAACCTAGAATATAAGGCATATTTTCAGTTGCTTCACAATTTAAGTATTTCATTCCACATGTTTTAATTCATAGTTTTGATGCCTTCAATGTGAATCTACAATTTTTAGAGTCATGAAAATAAAGAAAACTCTTTGAATGAGGAGGTGTGTCCAAACTTTTGGTCTGTACTGTATGTATTATCAGATAGATTTCAATAGGGGCATGTACTTCTCCTTGTAGGAGGTCAATCAATCATATGACACCAACACTCTGGAGACAGAGACCAAGGATGAGAAGGAATCCAGCAGCCGCAGGGATCTGGTCCAACATTAAAAAAAAAAAAATAAAAAAAAAAAAAAAAGGTACAAAAATGTAAAAGCCATAGTGAAAAACGGTAGACAAGGCCTATTTGTTTCGGACAAAAAAATTCCCTTAATCATGACATGATTGAGGGTATTTTTTTGTGTCTGAAATGCGTAGACCATGTCTACTTTTTTTCACTATGGCTTTTACATTTTTATACCTTTTTTAATGTTGGACCATTAATAAAGATGGAGTTTAAATCCTTCACGACTGGCCGATTTTTCGCTTTTGATTTTTTTTTTCGCCATTCTTTCTCTGAGAGACGTAACTTTTTAATTTTTCAGTCAATATGGTCATGTGAGGGCTCATTTTTTGCGGAACGAGCTGTACTTTTAAATAAAACCATAGGTTTTACCATATAGTGTACTGGAAAACGGTAAAAAAATTCCAAATGCAGAAAAATTGCAAAAAAAGTGTGATAGCACTATTGTTTTTGATATATTTTATTCACTATGTTCACTATATGGTAAAACTGATGTGTTGTGATGTCTCAGGTCAGTGCGAGTTCGTAGACACGAAACATGTATAGGTTTACTTTTATATAAGGGGTTAAAAAAATTCGGAAGTTGGTCTGAAAAAAGTGGCGCACGTTTTACGCCATATTCCGTGACACGTAGCGTTCTCATTTTTCGGGATCTATGGCTCAGTGACGGCTTGTTTTTTGCGTCTCGAGCTGACGTTTTTAACGGTACCATTTTTGTGCAGATGCTTTTGATCGCCTGTTATTGCATTTTGCACAGAAGTTGTGGCGACAAAAAAAAACGTCATTTTGGCGGTTGGAATTTTTTTGCCGCTACGCCGTCTACTGATCAGATTAATTGATTTTATATTTTGATAGATCGGGCGTTTCTGAACGCGGTGATACCAAATGTGTGTATATTTTTTATTTTTTTAACCCTTTAATTTTCAATGGGACGAAAGGGGGGTGATTTGAACTTAGGTTTTTTGTTTTTTTTTTAATTTTTTAAAACTTTTTTTTTTTACTTTTTTTTATTTTACTAGTCCCTCTAGGGGGCTATAGCGATCAGCAATCCGATCGCTCTGGACTATCTGCTGATCACAGCTACACAGCTGTAAACAGCAGATACGTGCACTTCCTGCTTCCCTGGCCTCCGTAGAAAGCGAAAGTGAAAGTAGTTCATGTCTAGCACAGGAGTCATCACATGACCCTGTGCTACCATGGCAACCACCGGAAGTCACATGATCATGTCACGTGACTTCCGGTATCGGGCGGTAAGTAAAGCTTTACCGCGATCGCGTTTATAATGGCGCTGTCACATATTGACAGCGCCATTTCAGGGTTTAAACGGCACGAGCAGATAATGATTCTGCTCGTGCCTAGCAGGCACACATCTCAGCTGTGAAAATCAGCTGAAATGTGCGCCGATCGCGGCATGCTGCTGCCGGCAGTAATGTTATGACCGCTAGGACATAATTTTACTGCCCGCGGTCGTTAAGGGGTTAAACACTGAGATCCCTGCGGCTGCTGGATTCCTTCTCATCCTTGGTCTCTTTCTAGAAGCCGCTTAGTCTGGTGAGCTGAAATTTTCTTTGTTTTTATGGTTATGTTTTTACTCGAAAATAAGAGAATAAGACACTCAAAACAGGTTTCAGCAAGGCTCTAAGAGTGTGAGCGAAGGTCAGACTTCGAGAAAGAGAACTATGACAAGTCATGGACTTCCATAGCCCCCATCCCAGATGTGACCCCACAGTCCCCACCCTGGATGTGCCCCATCCATCCTTACTATAGACCCCACCCTGGATATGCCCCATCATAAGGCTATACACGCACGTTGCGTTCTATTACGCAGCGTAAATTGTCACTGCGTGTGCGTCTCAGAACGCAGCCGAAGAGCTGCGTTCTGAGACGCATTCGGCAGAACGCAACGTGCGCACATTCCTGCAGAATTCATGCGTTCTGGATGCTTTCTCTGCAATGGGAAAAGCATCCAGAGCGCACTGACAGTGCGGTCCCACTCGGCTCTGCTGCATCCCCATAGACTTGCAGCAGAGCCGACTGGGACCGGAATGTCAAAAAGAGCACATGGCTGGCTGCGGGAGACTTCTTTGTGAACTTCACCCGACTTCTTTGTGATCGCACGTCTCTGTGCGTGTGCCGCGGCTTGATTTGCGGTCACAGGTGAAGGACTCACCGTGACCGCAAATCTGAGTGACTGCAGTAAGCCAAGCGATCACTGGTGCCGTCACTCAGGTTACCCGCGGCCATCTCGAGTCCTCCACCCGAGACCTGTGGCCGCAGGTAACCTGAGAGACGTCCCCGCACACATCCCGACGTCCCCGCACACAGCCCGACGTCCCCGCACACAGCCCGACGTCCCCGCACACAGCCCGACGTCCCCGCACACAGCCCGACGTCCCCGCACACAGCCCGACGTCCCCGCACACAGCCCGACAGCCCCGCACACAGCCCGACAGCCCCGCACACAGCCCGACAGCCCCGCACACAGCCCGACAGCCCCGCACACAGCCCGACAGCCCCGCACACAGCCCGACAGCCCCGCACACAGCCCGACAGCCCCGCACACAGCCCGACAGCCCCGCACACAGCCCGACAGCCCCGCACACAGCCCGACAGCCCCGCACACAGCCCGACAGCCCCGCACACATCCTGACACTACAGCCCACATCATCCCCGCACACACACACACACCGGCATTACCTCAATGACGTCCCCGCTGACAGCGCGATTCCCTTCAGTTTCTACATGGAGCGGACAGGAGCGGCGGTGTTGTACTGCCGCTCCGGTCAGCTTCATGTAGCAGAGCTGGATGTGTCGTGGGACCTCGTGGATTACGCCGGACCTGGAGGGGTATTTGGGGACTTTAATAAAGTGGTGAAAGAGGGTGTTTTTTGTCTTTTATTTCAAATAAAGGATTTTTCGGGTGTATGTGTTTATTTACTTTCACCAGGTTAATCATTGGGGGTGTCTCATAGACGCCTGCAACAATTAACTAGGACTTAGTAGCAGCTATGGGCTGCCATTAACTCCTTATTACCCAGATTGCCACCGCACCAGGGCAGTTCTGAATGAGCCAGGTACAGTCCCAGGACTGTCGCATCTAATCCATGCGGCAATTCCGGGCGGCTGCTGGCTGATATTTTTAGGCTGAGGGGCTCCCCAGAACGTGGGGCTCCCCATCCTGAGAATACCAGCCTTCAGCCGTGTGGCTTTACCCTGGCTGGTATCAAAATTGGGGGTGACCGCACGCCGTTTTTTTTTTAATTATTTATTTATTTATTTTACTGCACTACATAGATCCGCCCACCGGCGGCTATGATTGGTTGCAGACAGACAGCTGTCACTCAGCATGGGGGCGTGTCTGACTGCAACCAATCATAGGCGCCGATGGGCGGGGAAAGCAGGGAATACGAGATTGAATAATGGGCGGCCGGCTTTTTCAAAAGCAGGAGAAGCCGCTGGAACAGTGTGACAGCCGTGCGGCTGATCGGTGAGTATGAGAGAGGGGGGAGAGGGATAGACCGATAGAGAGAGATAGAGACCGACGATAGGGAGACACAGAGACCGACAGACAGACAGAGAGAGAGACCGACATTACAACCAATACGCACAAAAGAAGTGACATGTCACTTCTTAGAACGCGCGCTTTGGGCAGCAGCCGAAGTGCTGCGCTCTAAAACGCCACGCGCGCACGGCTCCTGCATAATCTTCATAGATTATGCAGGGGACGCAGGACGCATGCAGTTACGCTGAGCTACAAAGCGCAGCGTAACTGCATGTAATTACGCAACATGCGCACATAGCCTAAGCCATGGACTTCCATAGCCCCCACCCTAGATGTGCCCCCACAGTCCCCACCCTGGATGTGCCCCATCCATCTTTCCTGCAGTCCCCACCCACCATCCCCACAGTCCCAGTCCCTAATGTACACTTGCTTTGGCAAAACTAATTTGTATTTGGTTCTGCCAATAAAGCTTATTTGATTTGATTAGAGGGATAGATAGAGGGATAGATAGAGGGATAGATAGATAGATAGAGGGATAGATAGATAGATAGATAGATGGATAGATGGATAGATGGATAGATAGATAGAGGGATAGATAGATAGAGGGATAGATGGATAGAGGGATAGATAGAGGGATAGATAGAGGGATAGATAGAGGGATAGATAGAGGGATAGATAGATAGATAGATAGATAGATAGATAGATGGATAGATAGATAGAGGGATAGATAGATAGAGGGATAGATAGATAGAGGGATAGATAGATAGAGGGATAGATGGATAGAGGGATAGAGGGATAGAGGGATAGAGGGATAGAGGGATAGAGGGATAGATGGATAGAGGGATAGAGGGATAGATGGATAGAGGGATAGATGGATAGAGGGATAGAGGGATAGAGGGATAGAGGGATAGAGGGATAGAGGGATGGAGGGATAGATGGATGGAGGGATAGATGGATGGAGGGATAGATGGATGGAGGGCTAGATGGAGGGATAGATGGAGGGCTAGATGGAGGGCTAGATGGAGGGCTAGATGGAGGGCTAGATGGAGGGCTAGATGGAGGGCTAGATGGAGGGCTAGATGGAGGGCTAGATGGAGGGCTAGATGGAGGGCTAGATGGAGGGCTAGATGGAGGGCTAGATGGAGGGCTAGATGGAGGGCTAGATGGAGGGCTAGATGGAGGGCTAGATGGAGGGCTAGATGGAGGGCTAGATGGAGGGCTAGATGGAGGGCTAGATGGAGGGCTAGATGGAGGGCTAGATGGAGGGCTAGATGGAGGGCTAGATGGAGGGCTAGATGGAGGGCTAGATGGAGGGCTAGATGGAGGGCTAGATGGAGGGCTAGATGGAGGGCTAGATGGAGGGCTAGATGGAGGGCTAGATGGAGGGCTAGATGGAGGGCTAGATGGAGGGCTAGATGGAGGGCTAGATGGAGGGCTAGATGGAGGGCTAGATGGAGGGCTAGATGGAGGGCTAGATGGAGGGCTAGATGGAGGGCTAGATGGAGGGATAGATAGAGGGATAGATAGAGGGATAGATAGAGGGATAGATAGAGGGATAGATAGAGGGATAGATAGAGGGATAGATAGAGGGATAGATAGAGGGATAGATAGAGGGATAGATAGAGGGATAGATAGAGGGATAGATAGAGGGATAGATAGAGGGATAGATAGAGGGATAGATAGAGGGATAGATAGAGGGATAGATAGAGGGATAGATAGAGGGATAGATAGAGGGATAGATAGAGGGATAGATAGAGGGATAGATAGAGGGATAGATAGAGGGATAGATAGAGGGATAGATAGAGGGATAGATAGAGGGATAGATAGAGGGATAGATAGAGGGATAGATAGAGGGATAGATAGAGGGATAGATAGAGGGATAGATAGAGGGATAGATAGAGGGATAGATAGAGGGATAGATAGAGGGATAGATAGATAGATAGAGGCAGGGGTGGGATCCAGCCGGTTCTGGAGAACCGGCTGTTAAAATAGCAGCTGGTTCCCAGAACCGGCAAGAAACAGATGCGGCGATCCGGTTCCCTGCATTCATTTGTGTTAGTGTCTCTTTAAGACACTAGCACAAATGAATGCCGTACCTCCGCGCCGCACTTTCGGGTTCAGTGGAGCCTGTCTGCTCCCTGACCCGGCGTGCAGAGACGCGCTGACGCTGCAGAGATGGCACGGCAGCGTGAGGAGGTCGCTCCTCCTACTGCCGTCTGTCAGCGTCGTGGAAGACAGAGGAGAGCCTGCTTGTGCTTGGAGCAGGTAAGCGCTCAGAGCCGAAGATACAGGGGAGCAGGGAGAGGAGCCACATTAAGATGGGAACTATATGGGGAGAGGGGCCATATGGGACAGGATCTGCAGGGGAGAAGGAGCCTATGGGATGAGATCTGCAAGGGAGAAGGAGCATATGGGATGGGATCTGCAGGGGAGGAGCATATGGGATGAGATCTGCAAGGGAGAAGGAGCATATGGGATGAGATCTGCAAGGGAGAAGGAGCACATGGGATGAGATCTGCAAGGGAGAAGGAGCATATGGGATGAGATCTGCAAGGGAGAAGGAGCATATGGGATGAGATCTGCAGGGGAGAAGGGGCATATGGGATGAGATCTGCAGGGGAGAAGGAGCATATGGGAGGAGATCTGCAAGGGAGAAGGCGCATATGGGATGAGATCTGCAAGGGAGAAGGAGCATATGGGATGGGATCTGCAAGGGAGAACGGGCATATGGGATGGGATCTGCAGGGGAGAAGGAGCATATGGGATGGGATCTGCAGAGGAGAAGGAGCATATGGGATGGGATCTGCAGGGAGAAGGAGCATATGGGATGGGATCTGCAGGGGAGAAGGAGCATATGGGAAGAGATCTGCAAGGGAGAAGGAGCATATGGGATGAGATCTGCAAGGGAGAAGGAGCATATGGGATGGGATCTGCAGGGGAGAAGGAGCATATGGGATGAGATCTGCAAGGGAGAAGGAGCATATGGGATGGGATCTGCAGGGGAGAAGGAGCATATGGGATGGGATCTGCAGGGGAGAAGGAGCATATGGGATGAGATCTGCAGGGGAGAAGGAGCATATGGGATGGGATCTGCAGGGGAGAAGGGGCATATGGGATGGGATCTGCAGGGGAGAAGGCGCATATGTTTTTTCATATTCTCATATAATACCGAGACTGTATACATTTCTGATAAAATATACATTTTATTTCATACAAAATTTTAAGCATGATATTACAAAGATACAATTGGGACAGAATAAGGTACAAAAATGTGCATAGATAAAAACTGCATGAAACTGCAGGGGGGTGTGTCTGAAAAAGTCAGCGTCTGGGGGAGACAGCAATATATCAGAAATAATCCTCACAAATCTTCATTGATGGAATGTAAATCACCCTGTCAGTAAACAGGCATGTTGCACAACTAAAGGTTAGCATATAACTGCAAACATGATTATATCTAGTTAAACAGAGGTGGTATGATTGCCAACACGTATAAATCACAACAACATTAGTAGCAAATGTCACAGATCAGGTAACTGATGAAAAGCTGTGTTTCAGCTTATAAGGTAACTTAAGGCTACTTTACACGCTGCGATATCGGTATCGATATCGCTAGCGTGGGTACCCGCCCCCATCTGTTGTGCGACACGGGCAGATCGCTGCCTGTACCGAACAACATCGCCCAGACATGTCACACATAATTACCTGCCCGGCGACGTCGCTGTGACCGGCGAACCGCCTCCTTTCTAAGGGGGCGGTCCGTGCGGCGTCACAGCGACGTCACAGCTGCGTCACTTAACCGCCGCCCAATAGAAGCGGAGGGGCAGAGATGAGCAGGACATAACATCCCGCCCACCTCCTTCCTTCCTCATAGCGGCCGGGAGGCAGGTAGGGAGAGCTTCCTCGTTCCTGCAGCGTCACACATAGCGATGTGTGCTGCCGCAGGAGCGACGAACTACATCGTTACTGCTGCAGTAACGATATTCGAGAATGGACCCCCATGTCACCGATGAGCGATTTTGCACGTTTTTGCAACGATGCAAAATCGCTCATCGGTGTCACACTCAGCAACAACATCACTAATGCGGCCGGATGTGCGTCACAAATTCCGTGACCCCAACGACTCCGCATTAGCGATGTCGCAGCGTGTAAAGCCCCCTTTACTGACAGGTCAACCATATTGTCCATGCCCGTCATATGTGAAGAATAGCGGGAGCACCCAGGACAAAGTATAGGTATAATAACCTACCCAGGTGTCACCACAGACGCCATACACACACACCGCCCTGCAACATTCCGCCCACCTCCTTCCTTCCTCATTACAGGCGGCCGCAGGTGCGATATTGTTCCTCGTTCCTGCGGTGTCACACATAGGTGTTACACATGTGCTGCCTCGGGAACGACAAACAACATCGCTACTGACCAGACAACAATAAATGGTAAGTGAACGACCTCTGAGAGACAAACGATTTTTGTCTCTTTTGCGATCGTTTAAGGTCACTCATAGGTCTCACACGCTGCGATGTCGCTAACGACGCCGGATGTACGTCACAAACACAGTGACCCCGACGATATATCGTTAGCGATGTCGCAGTGTGTAAATGGCCCTTTAGTCTCAAGCTCGCTCTTCCAGCCAGCAGTTAGTCTGTAGATGCAGCTCTGGACCTGTGGTACGTCACAGTAGCAGAGGGGTGTGGGCAGGGGCGGACACAGACTGCAGGGGGCCCCTGTGCAAGAAATCTTTTTGGCCCCCCCTTCCTCCTTCATACCACAACAAAATGATATATACATATAGGTTCTACTGTTTTTTCCTAGTTCACGACACAGCTATCAAATCTAAACAATAAATAAGCTCCATATTTACCATCTGACTATAACACAGCACAGTCCTGCCACCCTTCTATCTGCTGCAGCTTCAGCGCTGTCTCAAATGCTTCTATTTACATTGGAGATGGCACAAACTGGACACCCTGTGTGTTTTGCAGCTTGTCAGTGGTATACGGCACAAGAGTCTGAAACCAGTGATTGTCTGCAGCGGACACATGAGGCACCTGGGCTGTGATGTCTGCAGCCACTGTAAACAGGTATCAGGGAATGCACCACTAAAGCTGTCAGGTGCAAGAAAGATGAGGATTATAGTTTATTAAAGGGATTGTCCAGACAAAGGTCATTACCTGGAGGCCAGATTCTGTAAAAATAACAAAATAAGGCTGGTTTCACACTACGCCTTTTTAACATCCGTTGAAAACGTTATTTTAGCGGAAGTACGGATCCTGCTTTTACAGCAAATAACGTATGCAAACGCATCTGTTATTTTGCAGGATCCTGCACTGGATGTTTAGGGGCGGGCATTGGAGTCATGTGATCGGGAGTGAGGGGAACTAGACTGGGAGGAGGCTTCTGACAGCTGCAGACGCTGGTAACCAAGGTAAACATCGGCCTTGGATACCCGATATTTATCTTGGTTACGAGTGTCTGCAGCTGCTAGGAGCAGGGCTGCCTGCACGCGTAACCAACGTAAACATCGGGTAACTAAGAGAAGTGGTTACGCGATATTTACCTTGGTTACGAGTGTCCGCAGCTCTCAGGCGGGGGAGAGGGAGGGAGGGAGGAAGGGGGAAAGACAGAGATAGAGAGAGGGTGAGGGAGGGAGTAGAGAGATAGACAGATCACGCGAGACTGGTTCTGGGCATGCTCAGTACTTTCTGGGCATGCTCAGTACAAAAGCAGGATCCTGTCTATCAGCACGCCAGCGTTCACCTGCGTTCACGTGCTGTTTAGTCAGGATCCAGCAATTTGCAGTATTTGGACGGAGCTCAAAAACGCTACAAGTAGCGTTTTTGAAACATGTTAAAAAACTGCAAGTCACTGGATCCTCACTATAACGCAGGCAAACGCAGGTGAACGGATGTTAACGCGAGTCCATTGCAAATGCATTGAAATGAAAACGCATTTGCACTGGATCCGCTTGTCCGCTAAAAAAACGTTTTCAACGGATGTTAAAAAGACGTAGTGTGAAACCAGCCTAAATTGTACTCACCTGCTGTCACCTCCTGGATCCAGCGCAGGCCGTCCTGTGCTCTGTGCCAGCATTAATTATGTCACCGTTCTATGGGACAGAGGATCGCTGCAGCTTGTGATACCTGCAGTTTAAAGGGAAGGTATCGCGGTTTTTTATTTTTGTATTAAAAATAGTGATTATGAAATCAAGTATTTCTAATACAAAATGAAAAATCGCAGCTTATTTAGTTTTTATTTAATTCTTATTTTACTGGAGGCACTGGGGGCTGCCATGCTGGATTTGCTGTGCGTTAACGACAGTAACTCATTCCTTTATGACAGCCCTTGTGCATAGAGACCAGTGGTCGGGATCCAACCCCATTCACTAACGTTATAGTGGGTGTCTGCTGTGACTTGGACGCACCCCCTGGGCTGTCCAGATCACAGCAGAGGGAGGAGATCAGCGCCATTATTGTGGAGCTCACAGCATGTGCTGTTTGCTCCACTTTACCCCTGTCAACCGCCAGGATGTGTGAGTACGGGCCGCTCCCCTCCCCTCCCCTTGTTACAGTCTCTGATGACATCCCATCGCCCTCTTCTCCCCAGCCCCTGCTCTGCCCCAGCTACTGACGCCACCCCTCCCCCCCACCGTTACGGTCTCCAAAGACACCCCCCTCCCTCCGTTCTCCCAAGCCCCCGCTCTGTCCGCCGCCGCTGCTCCCCCCGCTCTGCCCGCTGCCACAGCTCTCCCAGCTCTGCCCGCCGCCGCAGCTCCCCCAGCTCTGCCCGCCGCTGCTGTGTGTGGCACAAGGTCCCCATCAGGGGTGATGTGTGTGTGCGCCACTGCATGTGAGTACTTGTGTGTGTACCGGTGATACTGTCTGCAGGGTTGTGTATCTAATCCTATCCTGTGTGATACTGTCTGCACAGCTGTGTATCTAATCCTATCGTGTGATACTGTCTGCTGAGCTGTGTATCTAATCCTATCGTGTGATACTGTCTGCTGAGCTGTGGTATCTAATCCTATGTTGTGTGATACTGTCTGCTGAGCAGTGTATCTAATCCTCTCCTGTGTGATACTGTCTGCACAGCTGTGTATCTAATCCTCTCCTGTGTGATACTGTCTGCACGGCTGTGTATCTAATCCTCTCCTGTGTGATACTGTCTGCAGGGCTTTGTATCTAATCCTATCGTGTGATACTGTCTGCTGAGCTGTGTATCTAATCCTATCCTGTGTGATGTCTGCAAAGCTGTGTATCTAATCCTCTGCTGTGTGATATGGTCTGCTGAGCTGTGTATCTAATCCTCTCCTGTGTGATACTGTCTGCACGGCTGTGTATCTAATCCTCTCCTGTGTGATACTGTCTGCAGGGCTTTGTATCTAATCCTATCGTGTGATACTGTCTGCTGAGCTGTGTATCTAATCCTATCCTGTGTGATGTCTGCAAAGCTGTGTATCTAATCCTCTGCTGTGTGATATGGTCTGCTGAGCTGTGTATCTAATCCTCTCCTGTGTGATACTGTCTGCTGAGCCGTGTATCTAATCCTATCCTGTGTGATACTCCTGCTGTCCTTGGTGACACTTTAGACATTTGTGGTCATCAACAAAATGGCAGTGCACTGTGTCCCTACATGTCATTCTCTGTTATCGGTTGTAAACAATCAGATTGAAGGGGGGAGGCGTGCCATCACACACAGGAGAGCAGACTCCGCCCACTTTACTGCATATGTAATGTGAGCTTTTTTTTACAGTGGGATTTCTGTAGGATCTCAGCAACTGCTCCCCCTAGTGTTTAACAGTGGAAAATATGAAACTTTTTAAAAATGTTTTATATTTTGCTCAATTAAAAACAAATAATAATATTTAAACAAAACATTAAAACATTATTACTTTACATTTTTTCAGTTATTGAAATTTTTTTTTTGACGATACATTCCCTTTAAGTCTCCTGACCGCTGAAGCTGATCACAAACTGCAGCGGTCCTGTGTCTGGTAGAGCGGGGAGATAATTAATGCTGCACAGACCACAGGACAGCCGGTGCAGGATCCAGGAGGTGACAGCAAGGGTGAATAATTTATTTTGTTAGTTTTACAAAATGTGACCCCCATTAGATCCTTTTGCCAGACAGTTTCTTTACAGTGCATGTATTATTTCACACAACTCCTATAAAGGGAACCTGACAGCTGATACCCGTGGGCCGTGGGCAGCGTATGCCAGGGAGTGGCTGTATGATCACAGCCAGGCATGTGTGATCCTGACAGCTTATACCCATGAGCCGTGGGCAGCGTATGCCAGAGAGTGGCTGTATGATTACAGCCAGGCATGTGTGATCCTGACAGCTGATACCCATGAGCCGTGGCCAGCCTGTACCAGGCAGTGGCTGTATGATCACAGCCAGGCATGTGTGATCCTGACAGCTTATACCCATGAGCCGTGGGCAGCGTATGCCAGAGAGTGGCTGTATGATTACAGCCAGGCATGTGTGATCCTGACAGCTGATACCCATGAGCCGTGGGCAGCCTGTACCAGGCAGTGGCTGTATGATCAGGTGTGTATGACCCTAAAACGCTGTGGAGATTCAGAGAAAAACATTAATAGTTGTCAGGGACTGAGCCACATGAAATACTAGTCGGATAGATGTGATGTCTGATACAGGCTGCTCGATCAATGGGAGTCATGCATCTGCTGTCAGGTTCCTTGTAAGCAGCGCTCTATACCACAGGAGGGTACAGAAGAGAAACAGAGGAAATACAAGAAAAAACAGCTGCACCATAAACACCACTAAAGAAGGTTTCACTAATTTGTTTACTGATGGAATATGTGTATATGCATGTAGTGTCATAATATACTCACCTACCGTCGCTCTCTCTGGTGACCAGCGCTGTTCTGCTCCTTTCCTCACTGATGTCGCCACTCTCCAGTATTTCCAGTGTCCAGCGCTGTTCTGCTCCTCTTCTCAGTGACGTCCCTGCCCTCCAGTATCTGCGGGTTACACTGCTCTGCAGGACCTGAAATACAATGGAAGTCTATGGAGCATTAGAAAGAGGCTCTATAGGCTTTAATTGTTAAAGACTTCTGGCTCAGAGTGTAGTGTGACCCGAGATACCGGAGAGTGGTGATTGCACTCAGGAAAGTAGAAGAGCGGCATTAGGTGAGTATATAAATACATTCACACTACATTACATGCACAGACACACTCCATTCAATAAAAAAAGTGAGTAAGAGACTTCTATATATGAATGTATTCACCTATATGGTCACATGTGACTTCACCACATCCGGCCTCTCTCACACTTGTAATGGAGCTGAAATAATATGAGCATATTAGGTGAATACAAGGATGTATACAGATAAATACACGTACAACATATACACATATGTGCAGAAATACATAAACATGACACATATAGAAACATATTAGACAGATAGATGAATGGATAGATAGATAGATATAGATAGATAGATATAGATATAGATATAGATAGATAGATAGAATCATGGTGTTCAAGAAGAGAAAAAAGATTTGACCAACATCCTTCATTTGTCCTAAACAGCTGTACTCTAAGGCTACTTTCACACATCCGGCTGTAGCAGTGCGGCACAATCCAGTGCTCTGCTGAAAAAACTAAACCGTTTTTTTTTTGCCGCCAGTTTCTTTTTTTCCAGCATTGACTTGCATTGGCGCCGCATTGTGCCGCATGGGCTTGCGTTCCGTCCGGTTTTTGCCGCATGCGGCAGATTTAGCAGATGCGGCGGCCGGATGGAACGTTCCCTGGCACGTTTTTTTGCTCCGGCAAAAAAACGCATCGCGCCGCATCCGGCCGCTGCGGCACATTTTTCAATGCATGCCTATGGACGCCGGATGCGGCAAAAACCGCATACGGCCGCCGCATGCAGTTTCTTCCACTGCGCATGCTCAGTAGCGTGCCGCAGCCGGAAAAAAACGGACGGGCCGCATGTAAAAACTTATGCAAAGGATGCGGTGTTTTCGCCGCATCCGTTGCATAGGTTTCACAGCCGGATTAAGCCGCACTGCTCAAACCGGATGTGTGAAAGTAGCCTAACAGGAACGGACAAATACACATACTTGGGCCTGGAAATTGACCAGTCAGGGAGCTTCAAACAAGACATAGAGACCCTGAAAAACAAGGCCTGGAAACCCTTTTATGCCATCCGAAGGAAACTGTATGATCTGAAGCCTCCAGTGAGGGTCTAGCTAAAAATCTTCGATTTCATCATCACCCCAATCCTCCTGTACAGCAGTCAAGTCTGGGGCCCTCACACTTACCCAGATTGGTCAAGGTGGGATTCCAGCCCAACAGAAGTATTTCACCTGGAATTTTGTAAGCACCTTCTCCAGGTCCATCGAAGCACTACCAACAGTGCCTGTCGGGCCAAGCTAGGCAGATTCCATCTATACCTAGCAGCTCTGAAGAGGTCACTATCATTTCGGGCTCACCTACAGAGTAGCAATCCAAGCTCCCATCACCACAAAGCTCTGATATACAGTATATACGTGGTCCAGATGAACCAGGACCCCTGGCACAGCTCTCCCAAACCCAACTGGACAAAATGACCAATCACAGCAGCCTGACAAGAACCAGAATCAGGAAGATGGTAGACGAGGGCCAGGAGAGGTATGTGAGTGACTGGAGGACCGACATTAACACCTCACAGAAACTGACCACGTACCAGAGTCTACAGCGAGACTACAGACTGGCCCCATATCTGGAAAAACTCCCAGATCCCAGAGACCGCAGAACCCTGAGCAGATATAGACTCAGTGCCCACAGTCTAGCCATCGAATCCGGTCGACACAAGCAGAGCTACAAGCCCAGGGAGGACAGACTGTGCCAACACTGTGACCTAGAGGCCCTGGAGGATGAAACCCACTTCCTGCTACACTGCACCAAGTACTCAGCAGTGAGGGACACTCACTTCAGGAGACTCTCCCATCTCTTCCCGGATTTCAGCTCCATGAAGGAGGAAGAGAAAACATATATCCTGCTGGGGGAAGAAGAGAGCGCAGTGAAGAAAGCAGCGCGGTATGTGACCGAATGTCATAGACTTCGAGAAAGAGAACTATGATAAGCCATGGACTTCCATAGCCCCCAACGTCCCCACCCTAGATGTGCCCCATCCATCCTACCTACAGTCCCCACCCTGCATGTGTCCCATCCATCCTTACTACAGTCCCCACCCTGGATATGCCCCATCATAAGACATGGACTTCCATAGCCCCCACCAAAGATGTGCCCCCACAGTCCCCACCCTGCATGTGCCCCATCCATCCTTCCTACAGTCCCCACCCACCATCCCCACAGTCCCAGTCCCTAATGTACACTTCCTTTGGCAAAACTAATTTGTATTTGGTCCTGCCAATAAAGCTGATTTGATTAGATGATAGACAGAGGGATAGACAGAGGGATAGACAGAGGGATAGACAGAGGGATAGACAGAGGGATAGACAGAGGGATAGACAGAGGGATAGACAGAGGGATAGACAGAGGGATAGACAGAGGGATAGACAGAGGGATAGATAGATAGACAGATAGATAGATAGATAGATAGATAGATAGATAGATAGATAGATAGATAGATAGATAGAGGTAGAAATAGATAGATAAATAGATAAAGGATGGATAGATAGATAGATAGATAGATATGTGATGATACAGGCTTTGTCTCCTAGTCTAACCTCCTCCATGACTCAGTGTGCGGGGCAGTGCAGCTGAGGTTAGCTGAGACATATTACAAACCCTTCAGCTCTCCTCTCATAGCACTGTCAGCTCTGCTGTACTGCCCCTCCCCCCACAATCTCTGTCCAGAGATACGTCAGTAATCACTAATGTCAGTTGTGCTCAGAGTAACTAGCTCTGCATCAAGACCAGACTGTAATTACATCTCACACAAGTGTAACCTGCCTGTTCAGGGCTACTTGTTTGTGAGATGTAATGACATCTTGGAATAGCTCTAATCTTGCTGCAGAGTGAGTACAAGTTGCCTTGAGCACAAAAGACATAACTGTGATTACTGACCAATCTCTGAACAGGCAGTGTGGGGGGAAGGGCAGTACAGCAGAGCTGGCAGTTCTATAAGAGGAAAAGAGCTCATAGAATGGTTTAGAATGTGACAAAATCAGGTTCATTTTTATTAACCAATTAAACACATATTACATATAACAGTTCATTTCCCCGCAAGAACAATACAGAGGAAAGAATAAAACCATCTTCCATCACTACAACAACCTTTAAATTATAACATAAATTGAACAGTGCACCTGCAGTCCACACTCATCATCAAAGCATGTCACTAGGTAGAGGTTTCATTTCGACGTACCACCCACGACCGAAATACGCCACATCTAGTCATCTGTACTTTCTAATCATGCAGGAGGCTAGACCAAAAGATCAGGGCTGTCTGTCATACATCACACTCATAAACTTGCTCTAAGCTAATGTGGAGCATGTTCTTCTTTCCCCAGTGTTTTATTGCCAACTTATTATTGGTTAGCATCATACAGGCAAAGAAGTAAACGCACCCAATGAAATCTCTCTGATAACAACCACTTGGACAAACAGGTTTTATTTGGTACCAAATACCTTTGATCATTAATATCTCCGCAACGGACTAGTAAAAAAATAAAAAAAAAAATAAGTGTTTTATTCTGCTGGGCAGAGTCTATTGTGTGTACAGTTAAAACATGAACAATTTGGTGAAATGCCCTTTTGAACAGCAAGGTAAAAACACTCCTCTTGGCATTTTTGAGAAGCAAATTTAGCCAACAAGGAGTACGTAATATGCAACCTCTACATTCACCTATCGCCCTATATCGCTACTCTTGCTCGCCTCAAAACTCCTTCAACGTCATGTCTACATTGAACTTTCCTCCCAAGTCATCCAAATTTCTCCAAAATCTTACAGTGCGGCTTCCATCCCCACCACTCAAGTTAAACTACCCTAAATAAAATGATCAAGATCTTACCGCTGAAGCTAATAGACAATTTTCTATACTCCTCCTTGTAAACCTGTCCTTTGCCTTTGACACGGTTGACCACTGCCTCTTACTACAGGTCCTCTCTTCCCTTGGTGTCAAAGACCAGCCCACTCCAGGATCTCCTCATACCTTTCTAACCACACATTTACCATCTCCCATTCTCAAAATACCTGATCATCCCAACCCGCTCTCTGTCTGTATCCCTTATGTTTCTGTCCTGGAACATTTCTCTTCTCCATCTAAATATTTAGCCTGCGACAACTCAAGGTCCCATGGCTTCCAGCATTATCTGAATGGCAATGACACTCAGACCTACCTCTCTGCTGTCCAGAATCCCCATAGTGTCATTGAAAGGTTTTGGGGGTTTTTTGTAAACCATTCACAGGATATGTTATAGATGAAGTTCATCCTCTGTGACAGACTGCCAACAATCAGACGTTTTTCACGTAACCTATGGATAGGCGATATATGTCAATAGTAGTAAGGGGTCTGTTACAAATCAGCACCGACTTAGCTGCAAGCAGCCTGCTGTGGTTCCTGCAACGCCCAGGCGCCGGCCGCTTTTTTTAGCTGTGCCTCGGGTCGTCCAGCTGGCTGCTTCATCCTCCACTACCAAGTGTGGAGAGGCGGCTAGAGCGCATGAGCGTGAATGCAAGTCCAGTGTTTCGCTTGGTGAACATGCTCAGCCTCATAGTGCCATTTCTGAGGCGAAGTTCTCAGTTCAGGCTACTGAGCATGCTCCCACACTTAGTGCGAAAAGCCTCTTTGCTCAGGTACTTGGACTCCGTTCTGTATCCAAGTCTTGTGTTGTGCCTACTGAGCTTGCTCAGGCTGACTGTCTCAAAAATGAGACAAAGTCTGTGGTTCAGCCTACTGAGCATGCTCAGGAACTTAGTGCATTGGAGGCTAAAGGGGGCTTTACACGCAACAACATCGCTAACGAGATGTCGTTGGGGTCACGAAATTCGTGACACACATCCGGCCTCGTTAGCGACGCTTTGCGTGTGAAACGTACGAATAACCGCTAACGATCAAAATTACTCACCTAATCGTTGATCGTTGCCACGTCGTTCTAATTCCAACTATCGTTGCTGTTGCAAGACGCAGGTTGTTCATCGTTCCTGAGACAGCACACATCGCTGCGTGTGACACCCCAGGGACGACGAACAACACCGTACTTGCGTCCTACGGCAACGAGGTGGGCTTGTTTTTCTTTCGGCTGCTCTCTGCCCCTCTGCTTCTATTGGACAGCTGCCGTGTGACACCGCACGAACCGCCCCCTTAGAAAGGAAGCGGTTCGCCGGCCACAGTGACGTCACTAGGCAGGTAAGTATGTGTGACGGGGATTAACGATATTGTGCGCCACAGGCAGCGACTTGCCCGTGACGCACAACCGACGGGGGCGGGTGCGATCGGCAGCGATGTAAAGTGGCCTTAAGTCCGGCAAGGACTTCACTGGGCACCTCCATGAGGTGGCAGGCCCTGATAGGCTGGATAGGGTCAGGTGTCCTGATGATGTGGTCACTCCGGACTGGCTCACAGAGGCCAGCCCCTATGACCTAATTAAAGAATGGACGTCTGGAACACCATAGTCTGACCAAGGTGCAAGACCCAAAAATATACAACTAAATAATAGGATAAAGAGTTAAAACCAGTCACAATGTATAGGGGAATAATGAAAATCAGAACTGCTATAGGAATACTAGACTGAAAAATACAATGGACTATCTGAAAAAAGTGAAAAACATGAAAAAGGTATGTGCATAATTGCTATGAATAATAGGAATAATAATATTTATTCATTTATATAGCGCTATTAATTCCACAGCGCTTTACATACATTGGCAATACTGTCCCCATTAGGGCTCACAATCTAAATTCCCTATCAGTATGTTTTTGGAGTGTGGAAGGAAACCAGAGTACCCGGAGGAAACCCACGCAAACACTGGGAGAACATACAAACTCCTTGCAGATGGTGTCCTGGGTGGGACTAGAACCCAGGAACCCAGCGCTGCAAGACTGCAGTGCTAACCACTGAGCCACCGTGCCGCCCGAAATGAGGAATGCGAGATGTTTAGCCATTGTATTGATCAAAGTAAAGGAGCCCCAAAACCAAACGCTCCTTTGCATTGATCAATACAATGGCTAAACATCTCTCATTCCTATTATTCATAGCAGTTATGCACATTCCATTTTCATGTTTTTCACTTTTTTCAGATAGTCCATTGTATTTTTCAGTCTAGTATTCCAATAGCAGTTCTAATTTTCATTATTCCCTTATACATTGTGACTGATGTGCAACTCTTTATCCTATTATTAAGCCCCTATGACCTGGCACCCCATCACTGGTCATGAGACGATGACTGGTTGGGTGTTTGGGGCGGTGCTGCCATTGTGTCATCAGCGATGTGGCGGTTTTGCATAGGTCGCTGGTGACGTCACTGATGATGTGGCACTCCGCTATTGGCCCCTGTAGGTGCCATTGTGGCTCACCCTGGGTTTGGAGCGGACCCTAGTTGATAAAAGGGCGTTGAGACCACACAACTGTGCGCAGTCTTCACTTGCACTTGCTCTTTTCACTTGTACATGATAGAGCCACATAATCGCCAACACCCAGTAGTTCAGGAAGAGTTGGTAGGGTTAGGCCGGTCCGGTGGCTGTCATGCCAAGATTTGTGGCTCAGCACGTTAGGGTCAGCTGCAACGCTTCCCCTCCTATTGCTCCAGTCCTGTTGTAGCAGCCCAGTGGAGTTGGCTGCTGCGCCAACTGTCCCAGTGTTCCCCTTACGCACACGGACAGTGTTCCCCAGGACCCCTGTAGTGCTAATAGGGGAGTTCCTAGTTTAGTTCCTGGTTTGAATGTGTGGACCCTGTGGCGTGAACAGGGTTCACAATAGTCCTGATCCGAGTGACGTTTAACTCGGGTCAGGTTCATATTATTTAGGAGCCACCAAGCATTGTATTATCCACCTAACCTACGAGTTGCCAGCAGCTCCTTTAACATCTTGGAGCAAGGTGGATCCTGTCTGGCGATTGGGATATACAACACCTTTATCCTAATCCGCCAGTCTCCCTGTAACAAGGTCAATGTTTACTCTGGGACTGGGAAGGCCGCAGCTCATCTGGTTGTCTGCAGGGATCTGTGTCACGAGATTGGTGCAGCGCAGGACACAGCACAAGCTCAAGAACAGCACCACTGCAGGAGGAAACTTTACTTGTATTATTTCATTTAGGCCCATAGGGAAAATTCAAAGGATTTGTGAAATAGTTGACAATCACCTTAACCTCTTCACCACCCGACGATTTTCCATTTTTGTTTTTTCTTCCCTTTCTTTTTCTTGCTGTCAACATTGCCGTATGAGGGCCTATTTTTTGAGGAATGAGTTGTACGTTTTGAATGAACTCACTCATTTTACCACATAGTGTACTGGAAAAATGCAAAAAAAAAAAAAAAAAGGTGCAATTCCACATTTTTTGGGGGGTTTTATTTATCATGTTCACTATATGGTAAAACTGAACTGACAGTATAATTCCCAAGGTCAGTACGAGTTTGTACATATTAAAACGTAGGGGTTTTTTTTATTTAATTGGTGAAAAAAGAACTCAGATGTCAAAAAAAAAAAAAAAAAATGGAGCTTTTGTCACCATTTTCCAAGACTCATAACGTTTTTGCGCCGAGCTGATGTTTTAACTGATACAATTTTTGGCGTAGATACGATATTTTGATTGTGTCTTACATTTTATTGCACTGTTATGGCGGCCAAAAAAAAATAATAAATCTGGAGTTATGCCATTAATTGATCAAATTAATTTATTTTATATATCAACATTTCTGAAAGTAGTGATACCAAATACAAGTGCATCTCAATAAAGTAGAATTTAGTTCATTTATTTCAGTAATTCAATACAAAAAAGGAAAAGAATATATTATATAGAGTCATTACAAAGAGTGATCTATTTCAAGTGTTTATTTCTGTTAATGTTGATGATTATGGCTTACAGCCAATGAAAACCCAAAAGTCATCTCAGAAAATTAGAATAATTACACAAAACAACTGCAAAGGCTTCCTAAGCGTTTAAAATTGTCCCTTAGTCTGGTTCAGTAGGCTACACTATAATGGGGAATAAAAAAAAAAAAAAAGTATAAAGCTCACCATATGGAGTCAGAGACTGTTCACGGAAAGGCGGCCACTCCTTAGTGCAAACAGAGGATAGAGAAATATTCCAGCATCCAGTCCGATTGTAAAATAGAAGACGTATTTCGTATCTTTATTGAAGCATCAGTAAAACAGCCAAAATTATGGCATGGTGCAAACCACACAGAAGACGCGTTTCGGACGTCACATCGTCCTTGATCACTATCATGGGGAAGACTGCTGACTTGACAGATGTCCAGAAGGCAGTCATTGACACACTCCGCAAGGAGGGTGAGCCACAAAAGGTCATTGCTAAAGAAGCTGGCTGTTCACAGAGTGCTGTATCCAAGCATATTAATAGAAAGTTGAGTGGCAGGAAAAAGTGTGGTAGAAAAAGGTTAACAAGCAACTGGGATAATCGCAGCCTTGATAGGATTGTTAAGAAAAGGCCATCCAAATATTTGGTGGAAATTCACAAGCAGTGGACGCTGCTGGAGTCAGTGCTTCAAAAGCCACCACACACAGACGTATCCAGGACATGGGCTACAACTGTCGCATTCCCTGTATCAAGCCACTCTTGACCAACAGACAACGCCAGAAGCCTCATACCTGGGCCAAGGAGAAAAAGAACTGGACTGTTGCTCAGTGGTCCAAGGTGTTGTTTCAGAGGAAAGTAAATTTTGCATTTCATTTGGAAATCAAGGTCCCAGAGTCTGGAGGAAGAGTGGAGAGGCCACAATCCAAGCTGCTTGAGATCTAGTATGAAGTTTCCACAATCAGTGATGGTTTGTGGAGCCATGTCATCTGCTGGTGTAGGTCCACTGTGATTTATCAAGACCAAAGTCAACGCAGCCATCTACCAGGACATTTTAGAGCACTTCATGCTTCCCTCTGCCGACAAGCTTTATCGAGATGGAAATTTCATTTTCCAGTAGGACTTGGCACCTGTCCATGCTGCTAAAAGTATCAATACCTGGTTTAATAACCACAGTATCACTGTGCTTGATTGGCCAGCAAACCTGCCTGACCTAAACCCCATAGAGAATCAATGGGGTATTGCCAAGAGGAAGATGAGAGACACCAGACCCAACAATGCAGACGAGCTGAAGGCTGCTATCAAAGCAACCTGGGCTTCCATAACACCTCAGCAGTGCCACAGGCTGATCTCCTCCATGCCACGCCGCATTGATGCAGTAATTCATGCAAAAGGAGCCCCGACCAAGTATTGAGTGCATTTACTGTACAGACTTTTCAGTAGGCGCCAACATTTCTGAGTTAAAAATCATTTTTTCAGTTGGTCTTATATAATATTATAATTTTCTGAGATAATGACTTTTGGATTTTCATTGGCTGTAAGCCATAATCATCAACATTAACAGAAATAAACACTTGAAATAGATCACTGTGTGTAATGACTCTATATAATGTATAGGAATAGATCACTGTTTGTAATAACTATATAATATGTGCATCTACCTTTTCGTATTGAATTTCTGAAATAAATTAACTTTTTGATGATATTCTAATTTATTGAGATGCACTTGTGTATTGAAGGAGGGGGGTGATGTGAACTTTTTATATTTTTTTTTTAATTTCCTGTTTTTACTAGTCCCCTTATGGGATTTGAAGGTGCAATCATTCAATCGCTTGTGCCGTACAGAGCAGTGGATCAACATCAGTACCGCTCTGTACAGCAGAAATCACAATCTCCTGGGACGCCGACTCGCAGTCGGCATTGACGAAATTCCTGTGATCACAGCTATGGGGTGCACAAACTGACCCTCGGCTGTCATGACAACCCATCGGTGCCCTGCGATTACATCCTGGGGATGCCTATGGAAACTAGGAATGACGCACTCCCCGCTGGCACATGTTAAATCCCGCTGTCAAAGATTCACAGCGGGATTTAACTAGTTAACATTAGCTGGCTGTTAGAGGCACATGTCGGCTGGGCAGATCAGCTGACATGTGCAGGCAAAGATGCGAACTCGGCGTGAGAAATCGCATCAAAGGCATACCAGTGTGTCCAAGGTTATATAGGGGTTAACACCCAATATAAACCAGACACCATGCCTAGATTTAACCCTTTCACTCCCTGGCAATTTTTCATCTTTGCACATTTGTTTTTTCTTACTCATCTTCCAAAGGCCATAATTTTATTTTCTATAACTACCATATTTTTTGCTTTATAAGGCGCACTTTTGTTCCCCCAAATTTTGGGGGAAAGTAGGGCGTGCGTCTTATAATCCGAATATACGAATTATACAATGCAGGGCCCAGGGGAGGTGGGGGAAGCTCTGGAGCGGTGCTGGAGGCTGAGGCAGGCTGGTGAAGGCTGCAGGAGGCAGCGGGAGATCTCCTGCTCCCGCTCATATAATATGCACTGCCGCTGTCCATTACCGTGGTGCTGAAACCGCACCGCGGTGATGGGCTGGGGGAGCGGCGCATATTATATGTGCCTACCCACACGTCCCCTATAGATGCCACACGTCCCCTATGGATGGCACACGTGCCCGTGCTGCCCATGGCCCCACTATGGATGGCACACGTCCCCCTGTGCTGCCCTTGGTCCCCTATGGATGACACACGTCCCCCTGTGCTGCCATGGGCAGCACAGGGGGACATGTGCCATCAATAGGGGACGTGTGCCATCCATAGGGGACGTGTGCCAGCAACAGGGGGACGTGTGCCAGCACAAAGGGGCTATATTCAATATAAGGGGGCAATATCTAAATTAAGGGGGATAATTTTAAGATGGGGGGGCTATGAGGGACATATACCCTATATGATTTTGTTAGACTGACACTGGCATTATAAGACAGACCCCATTTAACATTAAAAAAACAATTTTTTCCCTTTTCCTTCACCAAATTTGGGGATGCGTCTTATAAAGCGAAAAATACGGTATATATGGGCTTTTTTAAAAAAAACTGTAGTTTTCTATGACAATATTCATTTTTACTATACAATGAATTGAATTATAGGAAAAAATCCAAGTGTGGTGAAAAATATGCAATTCTGCATTGTTATATTGGTTCTGTTTATACAGCGATCATTGTGGGGTATAAAAATTACCTGGAAACCTTAATCAATGGAGCTGTGTGGGGGCTTATTTTCTGTGACGAGCTGACATTTTCCTTGACAGTATTTGAGGGTACATATGACACTTTGATCGCTTTTAATTTGCTAAGGAAGGTGAGGTTACCTAAAAACATGGTGACATATCACACAAGTCAGGCATCACCAAAACAAGGGGGACAGAAAGCTCTGCAAGGAGTTTGTATGTTCTCCCCGAGTTTCTGAGGGTGTTGTTCAGTTTCCTCCAATCCTACAAAGACATACTGATTGGGAATTTAGATTGGGAGCCCCAATGGAGACAGTGATGATCACGTCTGTAAAGTGCTATGGAATAAATGGTGTTATTTAAGTAAAATAATAATAAAATAATGAATGTTTTATTAATTTTCATTTGGACACCTAAATAACTTTGTTGCTCCAAACGCATAACTATATGGCTGTCTGAGCACGCACAGCTCCAATGGACTTGAAGTCCACACTGATACGGAGCATTTTGTTCACATTGAAAATACACTATTCACAAAAAGTTAGGAATATTTGGCTTTTGAATGAAATTTATGTAAAACGGAAAACGTTCACACTACAGTGATATTTTATCAAGAAAGTATGGTTTGCAAGTAGAACCGTGCAATGTGGATTTCCTCGCCTCAAATCTTTATTGAAACAAAATCCAACAACAGTGGTGCGTATACCCATAAAAATGTCAATATCTCAACTTGTCATGTGACCTTGAGCATCAATCAGCTGGATAACGACGTCTTATGCTGCTCACATGTAGAGTTCTTGTCTGCTGAGGCATGGCATCTTCTTGAAGAGCGGCCCTCAGGTCATTGAGATTCTGGGGTGCAGAGTTACGAATCTGTAGACGGCAATCCAAATTATTACATAGGTTTTCTATGGGATTCAGGTCTGGAGGAAGTACTGGTCACTCCATTTGAGGTTCCTCAGTGTCCAGCAGCCATTCCCTAATGATACAACCTTGATGAGCTGGAGCATGGTCATCCATGAAGATGAAATTAGGCCTGTGATGTTCATGCAGAGGTAAAATGACTGAATTAATGGTGTTATTCAAGCAGTAGGGGCTTGTCACTGTACCATTCACAAAGTGCAGGGCAGTTCTGTATTGATTTGACACACCTGCCCACACTAACACCACCACCAAAGACTCATCTGGTAACAGTGGCTGATGCAAAGTGCTCACCTTGAGCCGCTGTAACATCGCTGGCGGCCATCATTTCTACTCAGCGTGAATCAACTTTATCAGTGAACAGCACTGAGGTCCACTGGTCCCTCATCCAGAGTATATGACGCCTGTGCCTGGTGGTGTGGTCAGGTACCCTTGCAGGTCATCCAGCAGGTAGATCATGCTGATATAAGCAGTTTCGAATGGTCTGACCTGACATTTGGGTGCCTCTCTCCTCCCTTAAAAGGTGCCTGGAGTTGTGCGGTATTTATCATGTGTTCCGAAGAGCATTGTGCACAATGAAGTGCTCATCATTGTGAGATGTGGCAAAGGACGCCCACTTCTTTCTGTGACTCTTCCAGTCTCTCTGTATCTCTGTTGCAACCTACAGATGACACTCTAAGCTCAGTGACCACTTCTGTCTGAGAACATCCTGCTTGAAGCCTTGTAAAGTGAGGTACTGTTGATCACTTGTTAGGTGTCGCCTTGATCTCATGTTGTCAAAATGTGAACATGATGAGGAGGACTGATACATAATTCTAATTGAACCCTGAAATTTATTGGGCGATTCATGGATCGAACACCTGTTGTGAATTCTGCCATTGAGCTCCTTGTTAGAAAACAGCAAGTTGTGCACAAAGTAATAAAACACTGACACGTGCATCCAAAAGATTAGAGGTCACAATAAGTACACCTGAAAAGGTTAGAGGTCATTATAGAATCATCCTGAAATTTCACCCGAAAGCCAAATATCCCTAACGTTTTGTGAGTAGTATATACAGCGGATATGGATTAGGTGCCGCAGACAACCTTGAGGAAGGTCACAAAAGGGCCCTTAAGTAGAACTTCACCTTCAGTCCCGCAGAGGGTCTCCCTGTAGCGCCTGTTACCCCTCCTGCTGCACTAACAGCCCCCACATAACGGGAAGTAGGAATATAACAGATCCCCAAAGGAGATGAGGGGAGTTTATTGCATTGACAGGCGGACAAGCAAAGAGGAGGAGCAGCCGTAAAGTGCCTCTCAGCTGCACAGCAGCACATGGGCACAGCGGTACACAGGCTGGCAGGTAAATAAG
Source organism: Anomaloglossus baeobatrachus (assembly GCF_048569485.1). Lineage (NCBI taxonomy): Eukaryota > Metazoa > Chordata > Amphibia > Anura > Aromobatidae > Anomaloglossus > Anomaloglossus baeobatrachus. The sequence goes on from NC_134356.1 coordinate 412,300,068, forward strand.
GCCTGGGACATACAGTAGTGTCACAGCCCCGTGCCCTGTGTGACGCCCTTGGCGCGCTCTCGCCAGAACTCACCCGGATTCCTTTAACCACGGTGATGTTATCATTCTCGTCCGCCTCGAAGGAGACTCTCCTCGTGCTGCCGGTGCCTCCCATGACACAGTCCGCCTGACAGGCACTCTCCCCGGGACAGCGGCCGGCACACAGCACAGGCCGCAACAAGGGCACCCAGCCGGCAGCCGCTCAGCAACTACAACGCCGCGGATTGGTCACTGGTCACGATGCCACGCCTACAAGTCATGATCTCGGCCGTTCATTGGTTAGGGGAAGACCGGACAACTTTGAGGCGGAAAGTTTCTCTGGGTTGGAAAGTGTCATTCATTTCTCGGCGTGTGAGAGTGGAGTAGTCTGCCATACACTCTGCCGTATACTCTCTGCCGTATACACTCTGCCGTATACTCTCTGCCGTATACTCTCTGCCGTATACTCTCTGCCGTATACTCTCTGCCGTATACTCTCTGCCATATACTCTCTGCCATATACTCTCTGCCATATACTCTCTGCCGTATACTCTCTGCCGTATACTCTCTGCCGTATACTCTCTGCCGTATACTCTCTGCCATATACTCTCTGCCGTATACTCTCTGCCATATACTCTCTGCCGTATACTCTCTGCCGTATACTCTCTGCCATATACTCTCTGCCGTATACTCTCTGCCGTATACTCTCTGCCATATACTCTCTGCCATATACTCTCTGCCATATACACTGTCACACTCTGCTATATACACTGCCATACACTGCTATACACTCTGCTATATACAATGTATTACACTTACTGCTATACACTGTCACATAATCTGCTTTACAGTCTGCCATACACTATGTGTCACACTCTGTCACATAATCTGCTATACACTCTGCTATACACTGCCACACTGTCACATAATCTGCTATACACTCTGCTATACACTGCCACACTGTCACATAATCTGCTATACACTCTGCTATACACTGCCACACTGTCACATAATCTGCTATACACTCTGCTATACACTGCCACACTGTCACATAATCTGCTATACACTCTGCTATACACTGCCACACTGTCACATAATCTGCTATACACTCTGCTATACACTGCCACACTGTCACATAATCTGCTATACACTCTGCTATACACTGCCACACTGTCACATAATCTGCTATACACTGCCACACTGTCACATAATCTGCCATACACTCTGCTATACACTGTCACACTCTGCTATATACACTGCCATACACTGCTATACACTCTGCTATATACAATGTATTACACTTACTGCTATACACTGTCACATAATCTGCTTTACAGTCTGCCATACACTATGTGTCACACTCTGTCACATAATCTGCCATACACTCTGCTATACACTGCCACACTGTCACATAATCTGCTATACACTCTGCTATACACTGCCACACTGTCACATAATCTGCTATACACTCTGCTATACACTGTCACACTCTGTCACATAATCTGCCATACACTCTGCTATACACTGTCACACTGTCACATAATCTGCCATACACTCTGCTATACACTGCCACACTGTCACATAATCTGCCATACACTCTGCTATACACTGCCACACTGTCACATAATCTGCTATACACTCTGCTATACACTGTCACACTGTCACATAATCTGCCATACACTCTGCTATACACTGCCACACTGTCACATAATCTGCCATACACTCTGCTATACACTGTCACACTCTGTCACATAATCTGCCATACACTCTGCTATACACTGCCACACTGTCACATAATCTGCTATACACTCTGCTATACACTGCCACACTGTCACATAATCTGCTATACACTCTGCTATACACTGCCACACTGTCACATAATCTGCTATACACTCTGCTATACACTGCCACACTGTCACATAATCTGCTATACACTCTGCTATACACTGTCACACTCTGTCACATAATCTGCCATACACTCTGCTATACACTGTCACACTCTGTCACATAATCTGCCATACACTCTGCTATACACTGCCACACTGTCACATAATCTGCTATACACTCTGCTATACACTGCCACACTGTCACATAATCTGCTATACACTCTGCTATACACTGCCACACTGTCACATAATCTGCTATACACTCTGCTATACACTGCCACACTCTGTCACATAGTCTGCTATACACTCTGCTATACACTGCCACACTCTGTCACATAGTCTGCTATACACTCTGCTATACACTGCTATACACTCTGCTATACACTGCCACACTCTGTCACATAGTCTGCTATACACTCTGCTATACACTGCCACACTCTGTCACATAGTCTGCTATACACTCTGCTATACACTGCCACACTCTGTCACATACTCTGCTATACACTCTGCTATACACTGCCACACTGTCACATAATCTGCTATACACTCTGCTATACACTGCCACACTGTCACATAATCTGCTATACACTCTGCTATACACTGCCACACTGTCACATAATCTGCTATACACTCTGCTATACACTGCCACACTGTCACATAATCTGCTATACACTCTGCTATACACTGCCACACTGTCACATAATCTGCTATACACTCTGCTATACACTGCCACACTGTCACATAATCTGCTATACACTCTGCTATACACTGCCACACTGTCACATAATCTGCTATACACTCTGCTATACACTGCCACTCTGTCACATAATCTGCCATACACTCTGCTATACACTGCCACACTCTGTCACATAATCTGCTATACACTCTGCTATACACTGCCACACTGTCACATAATCTGCTATACACTCTGCTATACACTGCCACACTCTGTCACATAATCTGCTATACACTCTGCGATACACTCTGTCACACTCTGTCACATACTCTGCTATACACTGTGTCACACTCTGTCACATACTCTGCTATACACTGTGTCACACTCTGTCACATACTCTGCTATACACTGTGTGTCACACTCTGTCACATAATCTGCCCCACACTCTGCCATACACTGTCACATCCTCTCAGGCACACTTTGCTCCATGCTCTGCCCCACAATGCTATATACTTTGCTCCACACTATCACATTATACTCTACCCTACACTTTGCTCCATGCTCTGCCCCACACTATCACATACTCTGCCCTCACTTTACCTTAAACTTTGCTTCATACTCTTGTCACATGCCCTACCCCAAGCGCTCACGTTTTACTATACGCTGCCATATACTCTTCCCTAAACTGTTATATCCTCATATGCTCTCTGCCCCACACTCTGGCACATGCTTTTCCCCATTCTCTGTCACATGTTTTGCCACACACTGCCTTATACTCTGTCTTATACTCTGCCCCACACTGTCACATGCTCTGCACCCGATACTTTGTCACATGCTTTGCCACAGACTGGCATATACTCTGCCCCATACTTTGTCACATGCCTTGCCATACACTCTGCCACACACTGCCATATACTGTGTCACATACTCTGTGTCCCACACACTGCCATATACAGTGGAACCTCGGTTTACGAGTAACTTGGTGTGCGAGTATTTCGCTATACGAGCAAAGCTTGCTGTAAATTTGTAACTCAGTTTACGAGCAAGCTTTGCTGTACGAGCAAATACTCACCGCGCACACTTCCGGTTCCGTACTTTCCCGCGCTCTGACCCGCTCTTGCAGTCTGCAACACGCACAAACACACATAAACGAACACACACGCACACACACATATTATGCTCACCTTACCTTCCGTTCCATCGCCGGCCTCCTGGTTCTTCTAGCTCGCCGGTACAGGATGTATATCGGGTAACCATCGCAACCGATGGAGGAACTTCCGCTGTCAGCCGCTACTCAAAGGCAGCGTGCTGACCAATCAGAGGCAAGCTACTCCCGCCTTTGACGTCAGCGCTCTGGCAGCGGAAGCTCCGGCATCAGTCGCGATGGTTATCCGATAGACATCCTGTGCAGACGAACTTTAAGAACCAGGAGGCCGGCAAGGCAACGGAAGGTAAAGTGAGCATAATGTGTGTGTGTTTGTGCGTGTGTGGAATGGCACAATAGGGAGACCAGGATGGGACATTGAACAAGTTGTGGAACAAATTGTCTGAGCTTACATTATTTCCTATGGGAAATCTTGCTCTGCTGAACGAGTAACTTGGTTTACAAGCACACTCTCAGAACGGATTGTTCTCATTAACCAAGGTTCCACTGTACTCTGCTCGACACTCTGCCCCATACTTTGTCACATATTATGCCATATACTCTGCCCTGACACTCTGTCCCATACTCTGCCCCATACTTGGTCACATGCTCTGCTTTACGGATGTAAAAAGTGGACATACAGATGGCATATGGATGACAAAACATAAGTAGATGACCATATTGGAAGTCTGGCCAGTCGTGACTGTAAAATGCCCTGTGTGTAGCCCTGTGTGTAGCCCTGTGTGTAGCCCTGTGTGCTTATCCACAGCTCAGTTGGAAGTTGGAGTTGTCTTTAGGCCCATTTCACACGTCAGTGAAAAACAGACGTTCTTCACTGACGTGTAAAACACGCCTATGTCCCTCCGTGTGCCGTGATTCACGGCACACGTGGGTTGTCTATGTGCAATCCGGGCTCCGTTCTCCATGGTCCGTGATTGCACATAGAGATTAACTCACCTGTGCCCGCTCCCGCTGTCCATGGTGCTGATCGCTCCTGCGGTGCAGCATCCGGCCGGCGCTGACCTCCGCAGCTGCTTCTTCCGGGTCGGCTGTGTCGTGCACTCATGAATATGCATGACAGTAATGAGCCGGCTCAGAAGCAGCAGACAGAACAGGCTGCAGAGGACATCGCTGGAGCCGGGTGAGTAAAAATGATTTTTATTTTAAATGCACTTTTTTTCTGGCACGTGTTTCACGGATCACACCACTGCGTGGTCCGTGGGACATCAGTGATGCCAGGAAAAAAAATGGACATGTCTCCGTGCGGCAATCACGGACACGCGGGTACGCCGCACGGAGACACGTGCAGTGAAAAATCACTGATGTGTGAGCAGATTCATTGATTATAATGGGTCTGCATATGTCAGTGATTCTGGTACATTTAAAAAAAAGCACAAACGTACCAGAATCACTGACGTGTGAAACAGGCCTTACATTGTATCCATTATTTTAGTTGGTAAATTGTCTAAAGTAATGCATGCTGCAATTTTTATTTTTCCACACAGACCATTGGTCCAACTTAAAAATCTGCCGTGTACACTGACTATAATGGGCCTGCGTGCAGTCTGTGGTGTAAGGCTGGACTCACACGACCATATGGCATCCGATGCGACATGCTAATGACCCCCTGCTCAGGCTCTGCTGGGAGCCTGAGCCGAGTGTGATGCGACTGTCACCCGATCCTGCAATTGGGTCACAGCTGTGAAGCTGAGGTCGGGCGCTGCGGAGAAGAGGTAGGGGTTATCCCCTCAAACTGAGGTCCGACCATGCGAAAGGCTCTCTCTCTCCCTCTCCCCTCTCCCTCTCCCCCTCCCTCCTATTTTTAGGCTGAAAAGGGCCATATAATGATGACCCTTCCCACTCTAATAATATCAGCCCCCGGTTGTCTGCTATACCTTGGATGGTTTTAGAAAAATGGGGGGACACCACTTCATTTTTTTATTTTTTTTTAAATAAATCAAATGATTTAAAAAAAAAAGCGTTGGATCCCCTCTATTTTTCATAACCAGCCAAGGTACAGCAGCTGAGGGTTGCAGCCTGCAGCTGCTGCTATTCCTGCGTTGGATATGAAAAAGGAGGGGACCCCTTCTTAATATTAGCCAGACATGATAGGCTTCCGATCAACCATCTCCTCTTGACGGCATTGTCCTTTTTAATGGTGAGGTCAGCAACAGAGGTTCCCATCTATACACCTCCCCCTGATTACCTCCCCCAAGTTGAGCAGCCATATTGCGGACAAGCACTAAGGTGGGGTCCATGAGTTGGGCCTGCACAAATCTCCCACTATCAATCCCTCCCCAGTCAATAGCCACAGTGTGGTTAGGCTTACTCACGGTTCTTGGCTCAGAAGTGGATGATGGAGACTGGGAATGCAAACCATCCCTGGAAAAGATGTTAGAAAGATCCACATCAGGGTCCTGCTTGGCTTGGAGGTGGGTGATGGCTGCTTCAAACTGACTGGATAGACCTTGTCCTAGGTCATTCTCCAAAATGACTGGTATGAGCAGGTAATTCACAAGCCCCACTTTCACTTCCCTTTGAGTGGTATCCGAAACAACAGCCTTGGTGGGGACATCTATGAACCCCACTTCAACTTCCTCCTGGCTACTCCCCGAAACAACAGGTGTGGGGAGGCTGTCCATAAACTCCATATGGACCTCTTCCTGGTCAGACCCCAAAGTAACTGGTGTGGGGACGGTGTCCATAAGCTCCACATCAGCCTTGCTCTGGTCAGTCTCCACTATGACAGGTATGGGGAGGCTTTTCACAATCCCCACATCGATCACTTCCTGGTTGGTCCCCAAAATACCAGGTGTGGGGAGGCTGTCCACAAGCTCCACCTCGACCTCTCCCTGGTCGGTCCTTAGGTCCAACTGCACACATGCCAGAGGGATGTCTGAGCGCTGGCCCTCAGCCAGGGAGATGGATAATTGGGAATCTGGTACAGGGTCTTCTGGGGAAACAATAACTGGGCTTACCAGGGTAATGGAGGAACCAGTGTCTTGTAGTCCCTGGCTCTTGACCAGCTGAGCTGGTAGATGGGCTCCAAGCATGCGGCCTCGGTTTTGGAGACAATCTTTATCTATATGTCCATGGGGCCTACATGTATAACAGCGTCATAGATTGGGCGAGTCACAGGCCCTGTTTGTAGTCCTTTGTTTTGGCACCGGCTGGTGTTAGCAGTACTGCAGCTGGAATCCCATAAACATATTCCAGAACATAAGCCCTCTCTTCTCTTGAGGATCTAGGCCCCAATGCATCCAACAACGCTGTGGCTTGGGCCATTTTGGACAAAGTTGATTCCCGATTGTCACTAGATCCATAACGTGGCACATAGTTTAAATCCTCTGGGTCAATATCGGCGGGATCCTCATCGTCCTCTGCGTCATTCTGGGCATCCCAACGGACTAATTTCTGGATCAAGTCTGACCGAGTCTCAGCGTTCCAGTAGATAATCTTTCTCCTCTGGCACAGATCCTGTAGCATCCATTTACTGCAGCGGTCGTAACTCCTCTCTTGTCCTTCTTGTCCCATGGCTGAGCTGGTGGGGTTGGACATGGCAGCGTCCGAAACCTGAATGCCTCCCCTATGGCCTGCTGGGTATGCTTATGTGCCTCCCTGGTTGTTGAGCCCTGGACGGTGTCCGAAAACACCAGTCCGCTGCAGCTCCCCTGGGTAAACCAAGCTGAGTAGTATCCCACTGCTGCCACCAATTGTGGAGACACGGGGCTCAGTGGGTGCTCTCGTCCACTAAAACCCGCCGCCTTTAAAAAGACAGCGTGGCTCAGGGCTCATCCCAACTGAACGCCGGCCTCCTTAACCGTGGGCGTAACACTACTCAGACAACACAGGGTGAGGGAACCACAATAATTAGACTTTATTGGATCCCCAAACAATTAACGGCACATAACCAGCAAAACACACAAATGTAACAGGCAACAGAGTCTCACCCTTCCGCTGGCTCACCAGGGATTTAGAATGTCCATGCCTCAGAGGTTCCAGGGCTATTTACTCCAATCCAGCAGCACCCCGCTTTTGGCGGGCACCCACCGAGAAAGGAATAATGCCAGATTTAGGAAGCTGGCTGAGGTCTGCAAAGTCTGTACCAGGTGACTGAACTGTCCCAACCTGAGTGTCCTCCTTAGGTAGTCCTGGTATGATGATACAATCCTGGCAGCCGGGGTCAAAATCCCTAGGCTGTGGATATAGTCTCCAACCGGAACCGGAGTCCCTAGATTGAAGACATAAGATATCCTGATCCTCTAGTCAGCTCCGAAGAGCTTAGACTGGATCCATCAGCATCCATCAACAACCACCTGGTGGCTTAAAGAAATCCCTTTTATAGCCACAGCCTTCCACTTGGATACACTGCGTCCTCATCGATTGGTTGGACAAGAGCGCCTCTCCCATTGGATGAATCTCAAGCTGCATGGACAATGTTCATCCAAATGAGGTCTACAGAAAGAGTGAGGGTATACATGGAGTCTGCAAGTCACAGACTCAACAATGGCTACTAAGGTAATCACATTAGCAATACACAACTACAATACAATGGTTACTGGAAAAGTCTGGAGAACAATACGTCTGGCTTTCAGTGGCCAACACAATTACATTGAGTCAACAAGAGTCTTGTAAAAACAATGAGGGACTTCTCCCCCGTCTATAAACAATCTATCATCCTGTCTGGCTGAATTTTAAGAAACTTTAACCCATGAGAGTCCATGTCGTCACAGACCCCATGTCATTTCTTAACCCCCAAAAATTAAAAAACAGCTGTCCAAGCTAGCTATCACTCTATCAAGCTATTCTATTTTTTTCTTTAAATCTGTTCTTTCTTTCTATGTATTCTATATGTTCTATTCTATCTATTCTAGCTATCTATCAATTATACTATCCTATCATATTTTGTTTCTCCTTTAAAAAACGCATTAACAAAAATGCACCTACATTACAAGCGTTTTTTTGACATTTACAGGCTCTCTGTGACAAGGTGCATTTTTGGTTGCAAATTTGGTTGCAGTTTGTGTGCAGAAAAAACTGCAGTGTGCATATATAGCCTAACTGCGGCATACATTTTCTGATCAGAATCCAGTTAAAGGGACTGCAGGCCAAGTAGTCCTCTAATGATAATCTACTGCTGATTAATCAGTGATTTTATGAAAACTACACTAAGCAGCCCAGTAAGTGACACATCGCTGGAATCAGGATCTCTGCCCTATGTTATGCTGCTCTCAGATTAGGTGGCGAAAAACCTGGTGACAGATTTCCTTTAACCCCTTCACGACCTTTGATGGAAAGATCCGTCATGGTGCCTTGGTACTTAAAGACCCATGACGGATATTTCCGTCATGGCGGAATCGCTGCACTGTGGTCCCGGTAATGGCAATCGGCTGGAATTTTCCAGCCAGCCCGCGATCCTCGGTGAGTATTGCTGCCCAACCCATCCACTGCTGTTCCGCCACCCCCGCACCGCAGCTGCCCCCGCACCACCCCATCGCTGCCCCGCACTGTACCTTCGCTGCCTCGCCGCTGCCCACGCACCGCCCCATCGCTGCCCCACACCGCCCCGCCGCTGCCACCGCCCCGCCGCTGCCTCCGCCCCATCGCTGCCCCGCACCGCCCCATCGCTGCTCCGCACCGCCGCTGCCCCCGCACCGTACCATCGCTGCCCCCGCACCGCCCCGCCGCTGCCCCCGCACCGTACCATCGCTGCCCCCGCACCGCCCCATCGCTGTTCCGCACCGCCGCTGCCCCCGCACCATACCGCCGCTGCCCCCGCACCGTACCGCCGCTGCCCCCACAACGCACCATCGCTGCCCCCGCACCGTACCATCTGCCCCTGCACCCGCCGCTGCCCCCGCACCGTATCATTGCTTCATTGCTGCCCTCGCACCGTACCATCACTGCCCCCCGCTCCATCGCTGCCCCCGCTCCGCTGACTGCCTGTAATTGCAGGCCAGTGCCTGCTTCCCCTACCCCATTCATCTCTGCTGCCGATCCACCGCCGACCCCCTTGCTCCCTCCACCCCCCAATCCACCGCTGCCCACATGTCCGGGCTCACCATCAGCTGCGTGGACGATCTGCTCCAATCTCTCCTGCTGCTGAGTGAGTATTGATCCTAGCTCTTTCTAGCCACACACACACACACACACTCCCCACCCTTTCCTCCTTCACCCCCCCCTTACCGCCTTCCCCATCGAGCGCTGATCAGCTATGTGATTAGTGATCACATACATAATTGCGCATGTTTTTTTTTTTTTTTTATTGTAAGGGTCAGCCTAGTGCCAACACGTAAGGGCGACGGCAGAGTCTCGCATCGCATAACTCGGCACGGCCGCCCGCTTCCCGGGCAGGAGCGTGCAGCCGTGTACAAATTCATGCTGCTGCACGCTTCTTACCAAGGAGCGGGCGGCTGTGCAAGGTGATGCCATGCAAAACTCTCACATGTGTGACTCTGGGCTTAGTGTCAGTTGCAGTTGCTCGTGTATATTTTATTTTTTTTTTTTGCAAAATTCTAATATTCTCCTTTTTGTATTTTTTTTTTTTAGGTTTTTCCTGTTCGAAGACACACACTCATACATTTGAATAAAGTTTGGGTTATTTTTTTACACACATACACACACCACACATAAGATGTCCCGGTCTTCCCAATCTCGGAGGCTGTATTCAGCCGAGGAGGCATATGCCATTGTTGCCTCCGAGACTGATAGCGAAGGAGATGACCCCACATTCCTTTGTTCCTTAGTCCTCTTCCTCCTCCAGTGCCGAGGAACCACCAAGAAGACGTCGTAGAAAGAATCGGCCGGCGCCCAGTGCAGAAGACCCGGCACCCAGTGGAGAAAACCCGGCGCAGAGCGTGAGTGACGCCCAGCACTAGTGCTAGTGACCCCCAACCTAGCACTAGTGACCGGGAGTGGACCCCACCCCCCGAAAACTTTGCACCACGGATTCCTGATTTTACTCCCCAATCAGGAATCCAGTTTGATACTAATAACCTTAGGCCCCTTTCACACGTCAGTGATTCTGGTAGGTTTGTGCTTTTTTTTAAACGTACCAGAATCACTGACATACGCAGACCCATTATAATCAATGGGTCTGCGCACACATCAGTGATTTTTCACTGCACGTGTCTCCGTGCAGCGTGCACCCGTGTCCGTGATTGCTGCACGGAAACATGTCCATTTTTTTCTGGCATCACGGATGTCCCACGGACCACACTATGGTGTGATCCATGAAACACGTGCCAGAAAAAAACGTGCTTCTAAAATAAAAAGCATTTTAACTCACCCGATTCCAGCGACGCTCTGTGCAGCCTGTTCTCCCTGCTGCTTCTGAGCCGGCTCATTACTGTCGCGCATATTCATGATGCACGACACAGCCGACCCGGAAGCAGCTGCTGCGGAGGTGAGCGCTGGCCAGATGCTGCACCGCGGGAGCGATCAGCACCATGGAGAGCGGGAGCGGGCACAGGTGAGTTGATTTCTAAATGCCATCACGGAGAACGGAGCCCGGATTGCACTTAGACAACCCACGTGTGCCGTGAATCACGGCACACGGAGGGACATGGGCATGTTTTACACGTCAGTGAAGAACGGCAGTGTTTTTCACTGACGTGTGAAACGGGCCTTAGAGAAATAGACTTTTTCAAAGTCTATTTCTCTGAAGAGTTCGTTAGTCTCATGGTGGTGCAAACAAATCTTTACGCCCAACATTTTTTGGCCGAAAAACCTCGCTCATCATATTCTAGCTGGACCCCAACGGATTCAGTAGAAATTATGAAGTACTGTGGTCTGGCTCTCCACATGGGGTTAGTGAAGAAGCCTGAACTTCGCCAATATTGGAGTGTTGATGTTTTATACAACACTCCAGTATTTGGTATGATTATGACCCGCAAACGGTTTGAGGCTATCCACAGATTTTTACATTTTAGGGACAATTTGGAGTGTCTTCCCCGAGATGACCCGAATTTTGACAGACTGTTCAAAATTCGTCCGGTCATCGAACACTTTAGCAAAATGTTTGCTGAAGTGTACGGTCCCCAGAGGGAAATTTGTGTGGATGAGTCCCTCATCCACTTCAAGGGGAGACTGAAGTTCCGCCAGTACTTGCCCAGTAAAAGGGCAAGGTATGGCATTAAACTCTATAAGCTGTGCGAGAGTACCTCAGGGTACACTCACAGCTTTAGTGTTTACGAAGGGAAGGACACGCGGATCCAACCCCCAGAATGCCCACCTACTCTGGGGGTGAGTGGGAAAATTGTGTGGAGTTTGATCCACCCACTGCTTGAAAAAGGTTATCATCTGTATGTTGATAACTTCTATACAAGCATCCCACTTTTCCAATCCCTCTCTTCCAGAGGTACCGCAGCTTGCGGTACGATCCGGAAAAACCAGAAGTGCCTCCCTGTGACGCTAATTGGGCAGCTGCTCCAAAAAGGTGAGAGCAGATCCCAATGTAGCAACAACATGGTTGTAGTTAAGTTCAAGGACAAAAGGGATGTCCTTTTCTTGACCACAATACATGGTCCCGGCACCTCAGCCACTAATGTTCGAGGTACCTCAGCACAGGTTCGCAAAAGAGACTGTGGCTTTGCGGACAACAAACATATGGGAGGAGTTGATCTTTCTGATCAAGTCCTCCAACCCTATAATGCCATGCGGAAGGTTAAGGTGTGGTATACAAAGCTGGCCATGCACATCGTGCAGATCGCATTATACAATGCTTTCGTGCTCTCACGATGTGCAGGCCAGACCAACACCTTCCTTCAGTTCCAGGAGGTAGTAATCAAGACCATGATCTTTGGAAGAGGAGAAGAAGAAGCAGCAGCAGCAGTTCCTACTACCTCTAAGGTTCCTGTGTCGTACCAGGGCAACATTTTCCTGGTGAGGTACCACAAACCACCGTAAGAGGAAGAGCGCAGAAAAGGTGCCGGGTGTGCTATAAAAAAGGGGTGAGGCGGGAAACCAAGTATCAATGTGATACCTGTCCCGACAAACCCGGACTTTGTATAAGTGACTGCTTCAAAGTCTATCATTCGTCCGGGTACTAAATTGATATATGCCAACCTAAAATTCCTGAGGCACACGACAAAGACGGTGACCTGATGCACACTACATGACAAAGATGGTGACCAGACATGCTACATGACAAAGATGGTGACCTGATGCACACTACATGACAAAGACGGTGACCAGACGCACTACACGACAAAGACGGTGACCTGATGCACACTACATGACAAAGATGGTGACCAGACACACTACACGACAAAGATGGTGACCTGATGCACACTACATGACAAAGATGGTGACCAGACACACTACATGACAAAGATGGTGACCTGATGCACACTACACGACAAAGACGGCGACTTGACAAAAGCTACACAACACAAATATAAAATTGACATACCATGTCCCTGATAAAATACATCGCTCATTCCCTTCGGAGCCCTGCTGTGCGCCTATACAGTGTTTTTTTGCCACACCCATCTATATTTATGCCTTGGGGGGTCACATGTGGGGATTTTCCACTGTTTCGGCACATCAGGGGCTCTCCAAACACAACATGGTGCGGCTAACAATTTCATCTAATTTTCCGTTCAAAAAGTCAAACAACGTGCCTTCCCTTCGAAGCCCTGCCGTGCGCCCAAACAGTGCTTTTCCGCCACATATGAGGTACCGGTGTGCTTGGAAGAAATTGCACAACAAATGTTAGGGTCCATTTAATCCTGCCCAGTGTTTTTTCGCCACATATGAAGTATCGGCTTACTCAGGACAAATTTCCCAACAAATTTTGGAGTCCATTTTATCCTGTTCCCCCTGTAAAAATTAAAAAATTGAGCCAAAAATAACATTTTTGTGGAAAAAAAAGTACTGTTTTGTTTTTTCAGCTCAATGTATGAAGCACATAAGGGTTATACAGTGCTGACCAAAAGTATTGGCACCCCTGCAATTCTGTCAGATAATACTCAGTTTCTTCTTGAAAATGATTGCAGCCACAAATTCTTTGGTATTATTATCTTCATTTATTTGCTTGCAATGAAAAAACACAAAAGAGAATGAAACAAAAATCAAATCATTGATCATTGCACACAAAACTCCAAAATGGGCCAGACAAAAGTATTGGCACCCTTAGCCTAATACTTGGTTGCACAACCTTTAGCCAAAATAACTGCGAACAACCGCTTCCGGTAACCATCAAACTGCTCCAGGCCCCTGAGATTTGAAGGGTGCCTTCTCCAAACTACCATTTTGAGATCTCTCCACAGGTGTTCTATGGGATTCAGGTCTGGACTCATTGCTGGCCACTTTAGTAGTCTCCAATGCTTTCTCTCAAACCATTTTCTAGTGCTTTTTGAAGTGTGTTTTGGGTCATTGTCCTGCTAGAAGACCCATGACCTCTGAGGGAGACCTAGCTTTCTCACACTGGGCCCTACATTATGCTGCAAAATTTGTTGGTAGTCTTCAGACTTCATAATGCCATGCACACGGTCAAGCAGTCCAGTGCCAGAGGCAGCAAAGCAACCCCAAAACATCAGCGAACCTCCGCAATGTTTGACTGTAGGGACCATGTTCTTTTCTTTGAATGCCTCTTTTTTTTCCCTGTAAACTCTATGTTGATGGCTTTTCCCAAAAAGCTCTACTTTTGTCTCATCTGATCAGAGAACATTCTTCCAAAACGTTTTAGGCTTTCTCAGGTAAGTTTTGGCAAACTCCAGTCTGGCTTTTTTATGTCTCGGGGTAAGAAGTGGGGTCTTCCTGGGTATCCTACTATACAGTCCCTTTTCATTCAGACGCCGACGGATAGTACGGGTTGACACTGTTGTATCCTCAGACTGCAGGGCAGCTTGAACTTGTTTGGATGTTAGTCGAGGTTCTTTATCCACCAGCCGCACAATCTTGCGTTGAAATCTCTCTGCAATTTTTCTTTTCCTTCCATAACTAGGGAGGTTAGCCACAGTGCCATGGGCTTTAAACTTCTTGATGACACTGCGCACCGTAGACACAGGAACTTTCAGGTCTTTGGAGATGGACTTGTAGCCTTGAGATTGCTCATGCTTCCTCACAATTTGGATTCTCAAGTCCTCAGACAGTTCTTTGGTCTTCTTTCTTTTCTCCATGCTCAATGTGGTACACACAAGGACACAGGACAGAGGTTGAGTCAACTTTAATCCATGTCAACTGGCTGCAAGTGTGATTTAGTTATTGCCAACACCTGTTAGGTGCCACAGGTAAGTTACAGGTGCTGTTAATGACACAAATTAAAGAAGCATCACATGATTTTTCAAACAGTGCCAATACTTTTGTCCACCCCTTTTTTATGTTTGGTGTGGAATTATAGCCAATTTGGCTTTATGACAACTTTTTTTTATTTTTTTTTCATTGAAGACAAATTAAATGAAGATAATAATACCAAAGAATTTGTGATTGCAATCATTTTCAGAAAAAACTGAGTATTATCTGACAGAATTGCAGGGGTGTCAATACTTTTGGCCAGCACTGTAAGTGCTCATTATCCATCTATATTTATGCCTTGGGGGGTCTAGTTTCCAAAATGGGGTCACATGTGGGGATTTTCCACTGTTTTGGCACATCAGGGGCTCTCCAAACACAACATGGTGCGGCTAACAATTTCATCTAATTTTCCGTTCAAAAAGTCAAATGACGTGCCTTCCCTTCAAAGCCCTGCCGTGCGCCCAAATAGTGGGGTTTTTTGCTACATATGAAGTATCGGCTCAAATTTTGAGGTCCATTTTATCCTGTTCCCCCTGAAAAAAATAAAAAATTGAGCCCAAAATAACATTTTTGTGGAAAAAAAAATACTTTTTTGTTTTTTCGGCTCAGTGTATGAAGCACATGAGGGTTCTAAGTGCTCATTACCCATCTATATTTATGCCTTTGGGGGTTAATTTCCAAAATGGGGTCACATGTGGGGATTTTCCACTGTTTCGGCACATCAGGGGCTCTCCGAACACAACATGGTGCGGCTAACAATTTCATCTAATTTTCCGTTCAAAAAGTCAAATGACGCACCTTCCCTTCGGAGCCCTGCGGTGCACCCAAACAGTGGTTTTCCGCCACATATGAGGTATCGGTGTGCTTGGAAGAAATTGCACAACAAATGTTAGGGTCCATTTAATCCTGATACCGTTGTGAAAATGCAATATTTGAGGCTAAATTTGCATTTTTGTAGCAAAAAGTAAAATGTTAATTTTTTTCTTTCACATTGCTTTAGTTCCTGTGAAGCACCTGAAGGGTTAATAACCTTATTGAATGGGGTTTTGAGTAGCCTGAGGGGTGTCGTTTTTGGAATGGTGTCACTTTTGGGTGTTTTCTTTCATGTAGGGCCCTCAAAATCAAATCAAATGTGATGTGGCCCCTAAAAAAAGTGGCTTTGTAAATTTTGTAAAAATGAGAAATTGCTCATAAACTTTGAACCCCTATAACTTCCTTATGATTTTTTTTTTTCAAAATTGTTCTGATTTAAAGTAGACATGTGGGAAATGTTATTCATTAATTATTTTGTGTCATATGTCTCGCTGATTTAAGAGCATAAAAATTCAAACTTTCAAAATTACAAAATTTCCGTTATTTTCACAAAGAAATACAAAAAATATCAGCATGCATTTACCACTAACTTAAAGCCCAATATGTGACGAGAAAACAGTTTCAGAATCACCGGGATCCGTTGAAGCGTTCCAGAGTTATAACCTCATAAAGTGACACTGGTCAAAATTGCAAAAAGTGGCCGGGTCTTTAGGGTCAAAATAGGCTGGGGGCTGAAGGGGTTAAAGGTAAGATCTCGGGATTTTTTATTTTTGTAATAATAGTGATTATAAAATCAAGTATTTTTAATACAAAATTAAATTCACTGTTTATTTAGTTTTTATTTAATTCTAGTTTTACTGAAGCATTGGGGTCTGCCATCTTGGATCTGCTGTGTGTAACGACAGTTACTCACCTCCTTTATGGCAGCCACCTGGGCAGAGAAGACCGTTGTCGGGCTCTGACCTCATACTGTAACATAGAGAAGGCGTCTGCTGTGAAATGGACGCGCCCCTGTCCAGATCACAGCAGAGGGAGGAGATCAGCGCCATCTTTGTGCAGCTCACAGCGTATGCTGTGTGCTGCACTTTCCCCCTGTCACCCGCCGGGATGGATGGGGTGAGTACAGATCTTGGACAACGGTGATTGCACCGTAACTGATCCTGGTGCACTGCTCCCCACTCTGCTGCCCCCCCCCCCCGCACTCTGCCGCGGACCCCCCCTACACTCT
Organism: Anomaloglossus baeobatrachus; assembly: GCF_048569485.1. Classification (NCBI taxonomy): domain Eukaryota; kingdom Metazoa; phylum Chordata; class Amphibia; order Anura; family Aromobatidae; genus Anomaloglossus; species Anomaloglossus baeobatrachus. Next base: position 412,317,071 of record NC_134356.1, read on the forward strand.
ACCGCAGACCCCCCTGCACTCTACCGCAGACCCCCCCCTACACTGCCACGGTAGGCAGTGTGGGCATTGGGAAACAGTCAGTATGCAGTGTGGGCATTGTGAAAAAGTCAGTAGGCAGTGTGGGGGCATTGGGAAACAGTCAATAGGCTGTGTGGGGGCATTGGGAAACAGTCAGTAGTGTGGGGCATTAGGATACAGTGCAGCGTGGGATACAGTGGATCACTATGCAGCTTAGTGACACTTTAGACATATTAGGATCACTTTGCGGCCACCAACAAAATGGCTCCGCACTGTGATCCTAAAGTTCATTCTCTCTTATCCTTTCGGAAACACCCAGATTGGGAGGGGGAGCTGTGACATCACACACAGGAGAGCAGATTCCACCCTGTCAGGCTGCCACTAGGGGAAGCTGGAGCCCTGCAGGGCAGAAGCTAAACAGTGCCAAGTCAGTGAGGAGGTAGACATGCCGTGTGTGCTTGGTGCAGTAAGTCTCTGCACGAGCCGGAAAGCAGATGCCGCGAGGCGTGCAAGGAATGTCAGGCAGGCCGGGTCATACACTGAGCGGAGAGGACGAAGACCGAGGTCGGGGTCAGGTTGAGGTCAATACCAGAGGAACAACCGAGAGGGGGAGGTAGGAAGGGGGAAAAAACAACTGGAGTTAAAGGGAGTAACGGAGGTAGGAACGAGGAATGGACATAGACAGAGGGCGAGGGCTCAGGAGGAACAGGTCAGGATCAACACTTACAGGGACCAGCAATCACAGGCAGAGCAGCGCTAAGCTTACAGCCGACGCTGATTCACCGGGGATGACACTATAAAATGCTCCCTCAATCCGGAAGAGAGGCCCGGGATAAAGGCTCCGCGCCCTAGCCATGTGGTTGGGGAGGCGAAACTGTGACACACCCAATTTTACTGCAGTTGTAATGTGAGCTAGTTCTACAGTACTTCTACAGTCGGATTTCAGCAGCTGCTCCCCCTAGTGTTTGAGTGTAATATATCAAACTTTACATTTTTTTTATATTTTTTTCTCAATTAAAAACAAATAATTTTATTTAAACATGACATTGAAACATTAATACTTTATATTTTTTCAGTTATTGAATTTTTTTTTTTTTTGACGACACCTTCCCTTTAAAGGGATTGTTTGGTGAAAATAAGTTCTCTTAACCTAAAGATCATAGATAACCTATAGATCAGTGGGGGGTTGACCACTGGAACACCTACCAATCATAAAAACGAGGCACCTTCACATCTGTTAGAATGGAGTGGACGTGCACATGCTTGACTGCTCTGTTCATTCTCTGTTTACGATCAACATTGCGTGCAGCAGCCACCATAGCCTCCCAGACACTGTTCCGAGAGGTGTTCTGTGTTTCCTCCCTGTAGATCTCACATTTTATGAGGGACCACAGGTTCTCTATGGGCTTCAGATCAGGTGAACAAGGGGGCCATGTCATTATTTTTTCATCTTTTAGACCATTACGGGCCAGCCACGCTGTGAAGTAGTTGGATGCATGTGATAGGGCATTGTCCTGCATGAAAATCATGTTTTTCTTGAACAATACCGACTTCTTCCTGTACCACTGCTTGAAGAAGTTGTCTTCCAGAAACTGGCAGTAGGTCTGGGAGTTGAGCTTCACTCCATCCTCAACCCGAAAAGGTCCCACAAGTTCATCTTTGATGATACCAGCCTATACTAGTACCCCACCTCCACCATGCTGGCGTCTGAGTCGGAGTGGAGCTCTCTGTCCTTTACTGATCCAGCCTCTGGCCCATCCATCTGGCCCATCAAGAGTCACTCTCATTTCATCAGTCCATAAAACCTTTGAAAAATCAGTCTTAAGATATTTCTTGGACCAGTCTTGACGTTTTATCTTATGTTTCTTGTCCAAAGGTGGTCGTTTTTCAGCCTTCATTACTTTGGCCATGTCCCTGAGTATGGCACACCTTGTGCTTTTTGATACTCTAGTAACGTTGCAGCTCTGAAATATGGCCAAACTGGTATCAAATGGCATCTTGGCAGCTTCATGCTTGATTTTCCTCAATTCGTGGGCAGTTATTTTGTGCCTTTTTTGCCCAACACGCTTCTTGCGACCCTGTTGGCTATTTGCCATGAAACGTTTGATTGTTCGGTGATCATGCTGCAAGACATCTCACAATTTTGAACTTTTCACAGCCCGTCAAATCTCTCTTCTGACCCATTTTGCCAAATAAAAGGAAGTTGCCTAATAATTAAGCACACCTTATATAGGGTGTTGATGTCATTACACCACACCTCTCCTCATTACAGAGATGCACATCACCTGATTTACGTACTTAGTTGTTTTTTCTTGTGAATTAATGGCTGTTAAGCATGTGCAGAGCCACTCCATTCAAAAAAGGATAAAAGTGCCCTGTTCTAACGAATGATCGGGACTCTGGGCACCAGCAGTTGGACCACTACGATCTAGAAGTTGTCACCCATCCTATGGGATAAATGATAACTTTTTCCACTGGGCAACCCCTTTAAAGATCTTTTTAGGAATAGAAAGTTGCATACTTTCCTACTGAATGCTTTCATGGATAATTTAGCTTTTGTTATTCTCTAAGATTGTATATGTATCAATCATCTGTAATAATGTAATGCTCCATCATGACATTTACTGACAGGCTGTCAAGATGACCAATATAAATAACAGTCACAATTTCCCATCATTGTCTTTCTGCCACTGATAACATTTACTTTTTGACTGCTGTCAGCCAAGGGTTACACAATGAGCATGTTATTAATGGCAAAAATGTCTGATGCACATTTAATGAGGAAAAAGCTCAATGTCTGCTAATGCTGCTTAATAGCAATATGTCCGTAATAAAGGGACCTCACTGCCTAGCATGGATCCCTGCTGCTGTAATGCCAGTGGTAGTGACGGACCCCTTATTGGCATTGCCTGCAGTGACTTTAGACATTTATTATAAGCAGAACATGCATCATGTAATGTGTAGAACGTGCAGAAGTGAAGTTTCTCTGGGAATCAGATATTCTGATACATTGCAGTTTTAGGTTCTTCTTGACATGTTCTGTATCAGCAGTTATTCACTCACTGTGGATTATCACATTGGGCATACAATATTTCTCTCTTAGGCCTCGTTCACATTTTTACCTTTAATTATGCAAAATTTAACCTCTTTTCTCTGAGGTTCTGTCTCATGTCTTGTGTCCATTTTTGTTTCTTCTAGTCTGATGAACAACATATGATAGAATATGGTGTAATATATGTTTTCCTATTGTAGATAAAATATGCTTTCACCCTAGTATTTTGATAATTTGGTATGGATGATAATTAAATGTTGCCATGTAATCTAATTTTTGGGACCAGTTTTATTACGTTTGAGTCTCTTAATGCTGATAACAATTCAATTATTCAGATAAAAAAATTAGGATTGGACTTGGTACTAGTGGACTTGGACTTGGTTACCAGTGTCAGGCAGCAGCCAACAAAGCAAATAGGGTGATGGGATGCATTAGAAGAGGTCTGGGGGCACGAGATGAAAACATAATTCTCCCTCTGTACAAATCACTCGTCAGACCACACTTGGAGTAATGTGTGCAATTTTGGGCGCCGGTGCTCAAGAAAGACATTACTGAACTTGAAAGGGTTCAGAGGCGGGCTACTAAAATAATAAATGGAGTGGGTGAATTACACTACATGGAAAGATTATCAAAATTAGGTCTATTTACTCTAGAAAAGAGAAGACTTAGGGGAGACCTAATAAATATGTACAAATATATCAGAGGGCCATATAGAGATCTCTCCCATGATCTGTTTGTACCAAGGACTATGACAAGAACAAGGGGGCATTCTCTTCGATTGGAGGAAAGAAAATTCCTACATCAGCATAGAAGAGGGTTCTTCACGGTAAGAGCAGTGAGGCTCTGGAACTCTCTTCCTGAGGAAGTGGTGATGGCCAACTCACTGAATGAATTTAAGAGAGGAATGGATGCTTTTGATAGCAAAAGTATAGAAGGTTATAAATAGCATAATCTTACAGGTAGATAGAAGAGCGACCAAGATTATTAGAGGAATGGGTGGGCTGCAATACCAAGACAGGTTATTAAACTTGGGGTTATTTAGTTTGGAAAAACAAAGGCTTAGGGGGGATCTAATCACAATGTATAAACATATGAGGGGACAGTACAGAGACCTTCCAAAGATCTCTTTACACCTAGGCCTGCGACTGGAACACGGGAGCATCCGCTACGTCTCGAGGAAAGAAGGTTTAATCATAACCACAGACGAGGATTCTTTACTGTACGAGCAGTGAGACTATGGAACTCTCTGCCGCATGATGTTGTAATGAGTAATTCACTACTAATATTTAAGCAGAGCCTGGATGCCTTTCTTGAAAAATTTAATATTACCAGTTATGTATATTAGATTTTATGACAGGGTATTGATCCAGGGAACTAGTCCGATTGCCGGATGTGGAGTCAGGAAGGAAATTTTTTCCCCATTGGAGCTTATTTGACAAATTGGGTTTTTTTTGCCTTCCTCTGGATCAACATGTCAGGCTACGGGTTGAACTAGATAGACTAAGGGGCACTTTGCACACTGCGACATCGCAGGTGTTATGTCGGTGGGGTCAAATTGAAAATGACGCACTTCCGGCATCGCATACGACATCGCAGTGTGTAAAGGCTGGATGATACGATTAATGAGCGCAAAAGCGTCGTAATCGTATCATCGGTGCAGCGTCGGCGTAATTCATAATTACGCTGACGCAATGGTCCGATGTTGTTCCTCGCTCCTGCGGCCGCACACATCGCTGTGTGTGAAGTCGCAGGAGCGAGGAACGTCTCCTACCGGCCTCACTGCGGCTTCTGTAGGATATGCGGAAGGAAGGAGGTGGGCAGGATGTTTACATCCTGCTCATCTCCGCCCCTCCGCTCTGATTGGCCGCCTGCCGTGTGACGTCGCAGTGACGCCGCACGACCCGCCCCCTTAACAAGGAGGCGGGTCGCCGGCCACAGGGACGTCGCACGGCAGGTGAGTGTGTGTGTGAAGCTGGCGTAGCGATAACTTTCGCTACGCCAGCTATCACCACATATCGCTGCTGCGACGGGGGCGGGCACTATCGCACTCGGCATCGCAGCATCGGCCTGCGATGTCGTAGTGTGCAAAGCCCGCCTTAGAGTCTCCCTTCAACCTTAAAAACTATGAAACTAACTAGTTCTACGTAGAGTTGAGCGAATACCTATTTGTACTAACATAATGAGTAATGTCTACTACTTGCATATTCATTCCAAATAGCATGTGCAATGCAAGTCAATGGGGAATACTCGCAATGTAATGATTAACCTAAATGCCGCACTATTCGCTACTTGCACGAAAAGTACTACATTCGGGTTACTAGTTACATTGCGAGTTTTTCCCCATTAACTTGCATTACACATGCTAAAATCAAAGAAAATTGACAATATTGCATTCTTTTTAAATATCCTGTTTTCTAAACAAATTCATACTTAAATTGATAAACAACCCAAATAATAAACTAATATGGAGTCACAAGAACATCTATCATGCCTACAATTCTGAACTCACCACAAGAAAAATGATACACATATCCAGTTAGGAAAAGGACTTGAAAGTAGAAGTCACCGAAGACCAATGGGATAAAGCTCTTAAAAACACATACCTTTCCAATATCTGCACTACATTACATGAAGCTTATTATAAGATTTATACCAGATGGTATTTCACTCCGGACAAAGCAGCTAAAATATTCCCAAGCCAAAAACCAACATGCTGGAGAGGTTGCGATACAAAAGGTGACATTGTTCATATTTTTTGGAGCTCTCCTAGAATCAGAGGCTTATGGCAGAAAGTGTCTAAAATAATAAATCTGATAATACACTCAAAAATAAGTCTAACCCCACAATTAGCTCTCTTATCGATAGATTCGGATACAATAAACATAAAATACAGGGCCATCGTAATTCATATCCTTCTAGTTACCAAAGTCGAATTGGCGGCACGTTGGAAATCCAATAAAATTCCAAATATTTACGATCTAATAGAAAAAATATCCCTTCATAAGTTCTATGAAGAGAAGCATACTCTGATTAATAACTCTTGGAACAGATTTCATAAAAAATGGGACCCATGGACTGACTTTATTAACAACTATACATAAAATTTTAAATCTAATCTAGTTCTAATTCTGGTATAAACGTAATAAATGATACTTATTTAATTAGTTTAATAAGAAAATTGTTTGTCTACATCCATCTCCTGACATATTATTTGAAAATCATACTTTGTAAATTCTTAATCCGACTGTATGTCATAGTTTTTACCAATATTATTTGCTTTGTTTCTCCTTTTGTATAAGTCTATATTATTTGTTTGATATAGCATGAAGTAATACTATACAGCAAATTCTGTTTTATTGTTTTTGTTAGAACTGTTTTATGTATAAACTTTGAAAACCTAATAAAAAAATTATTGAATCATAAATATCCTGTTTTCTTTGATTTGGCTTTTTTATCATGCTTCATTTTATCCTTGTATTTTGTTGCACTTTCAATTTCCTTTGACAAAACTTGGACATCTGAATTAAGTGTGAGCGATGCAGCCCATCAGCAGCTGTGATTGGCTGCAGCGCTCACCTGGCATGTCGGGGTGTCACACCAGTGCTGGGAGGCTCTTTTTGTTTTATATAGGGCACTATAGCATTTATGAAGAGATTGTTCAAAAAGAGGATTACCCCTTTATGAAATTATGGCCAAACAATTCTTTTTTTAAAAAAATTGTGTGTTGTTATGTTTAGTCTTTTTTAGGATAAAGATGACTCGGTCCCAGGGACTATATGTACAGGGATGCTGTGTCATGGCTCCTGGGTGTGTAATGGCTGATGCCCAGTTCCGTGACCCTGGGGGTCGCTTATAAAAGGGGGTTATATACAGGGGAGATTAGAGAGTTTATGTCGTGACGCCACTTGCGGGTTACGGCTAGGTAGATGGAGCCACCGCTGCACAGTCTATTGCTACTGGGGCTGGTGGTAATGGCAGCTTGCATGTTGGGCCCTCTGCAAGTAGGGCCGAGCCCCAGGGGGTGAATGATGGAGTTTGGCGTAGAAAGAAGGGAGACCACACGATGGGAATGCAGTGCAACTGGTGTTTACTCACAGCGGTGGTAATGCTGGTTCACTGAGGACTGCTGGTTTCGACCCCTGGTCCCTTTAGTCCCAGTGCCGGTGTGGTAACCTGGTGGCTTCTTTCCCCTGCACCTCTAGCTGGTTGGTGGAACCCCGTGGCTTGGAACATCTGGGGGTCCCCTCCTGTTTGTCGTTCAGTCTCTGGTCTGTATGGCAGGTGTGAACCCTGTAAGGTCGGTGTTCTGTTCTGGTCCCTGGCTCTCTCGTTACTGCTGATGCCCCCGGATTCTTGGGACAGTGAGGTCCTGAATGGTCCCCTCATTGAGCAGGTATTTGTAAGATAGACTGAAGCGTTTGCCTGACCTAGGGCTTCGTGCCCAGTCAGTGCTGTGGTTCCAGGGCTACCTCGTCGTACCCTCCTTGGCAACCTCTCTCCTTCACCAGCTAGGTCACTGCGACACGGCCCCGTCTGAAGACACGTCCATCTCTTACAACTGTCACTACTGACTGTCCTGCTGTCTCACTCTTCCCCCTCTGGTTGTCATCTAGTGGACTGGAACGGCTCCACCCCTGGGTGGCCATCCATTGGGTCCCAAACTAGTCAGTCACCATTGATTGGGAGAGGGAAACAGCGGATGTTTATGTGTTTTGATGTTACCGGCACTGGTCTTCCAGGTCCCTGGGGGTAGGCCCTGCATCTTTGACAGGATGCAGTACCTTGTAGTGTAACACACTATGAAGAAAAAGACATGGATCGTGTAGCGCCCTGGAAAACCAGGTAGTTGAAAATGTAGGCCCCCGCATAACACCAATCCCACGAAGGGTTAAAGCAGCTGACCTGAAACCCTAGTCACCCCCCCTCAGGGAAGGACAGACACACCAGTAGGTGGGACCAGGCAGTTAGGAAACGTCCACCTAGGGGTCTAGAGAGCTCGGGGCGGGAAAACAGTCAGTTAAGTTAAGTTAAGTTGAGTAGAGTGGAGTGAGGTACAAGTCTACGTGAGCTCAGGCAGTCAAAACCTGTAGCTCGAGCTGACAGGTGCCAGGGTCGGAGCCCTGACACCTTGGCTAGGTGGCAGACGGTAGCTAGACGGGAGACGGGAAGACGGAGCCGGGGATCCCAGGTGACCGGGGCAGGGTTGGAGCCCGCCGGTACAGACACCGGAGAACCGTTCCAGAAACCGTGTGCACAGAGGGGGTACTTGGACCCTGAAGCCAGGACCGGCACCTAATTAACCAATTGATGGCAGAATTTTAGGTCCTGTCCCAACCTAAGTCCCGAAAAGTAGACAACCACCCACCGTGAGAGACAGGGATACCGCCAGGTCCCATAGATCCCAAGGGTCAGCGTCAGACGGTCACAGCTCCCAACCAAAGGACTGGGAGCGGACTTCCGTGTTCCATACCGGGAAGTCCCACCTACAAAATACAGAGTGCAGAGGAGAGACGCTTGGATTATCAATCCGGGTGTGGTACCAGATACACCCGTCTGTGGCAGCCGGCCACCATCACATTGGTTTACCACAGGACTCGCCTTTTTATTCTTCTGTGAGTAACTTCCCCGGCCTGGCCGGGTGCGCCGGCCCCTGCACTCATCATCCTCAGCACAGAGACACTGGGCCCCGGGACATCCACCCCTACTCACGTAAGGGTTACCATCCAGCTGCCAGTCCATCGTCCCCGGGAGCCCCGCAATGGCAGCGGTGGTGCTACACCTCACCACACACCGTGGGTGGCGTCACAGACATTTCACAAAAAATCCCGTACAAATACGTCCCCTTTTCATTCGGAGTGTCCGTGCGACCCCCGGGTCCGGAAGATCCCTCGAGCCGTACTGTAGATCCGGATCCAAGCAGAACCGGCTGCTGGCACGGGGGCGGCACAATCGCACATCCCAAAAATACAATGATCTAAAGCCGTTAGGCAAAAAATTAGATAATAGAACATGAGGTTCTTTGTTACCATTCTGATCAGATTGTATTACGCCCACTGCCACGTCACGGTGAACCTCTGAGTGGGTCGTTATTCTAAACCTTGTAGTGCCCTGACAGGTTCTTGAAAATCGATATTCAAATCAAAAATTGTCTTTAAGTTTGACAAAACTAGATTTTAATTTTATGAGTATTTCCTCAGCGATAGTTGAGTCTCACATTCTTGGAGCCATTTCCAGGTTTAGATATAATTGTAGCTACATCCCAATATTGTTTCTAAGTATGACCAACAGAAACCAGTTGTAGTTTATGAACTATATAGTAACGAGCTAAAAGTTGACATTAGTTTAATCAGTAATTTCCGTGGCCTGAGAAAACCTCCTCATAAAAAGAAGCTTATAGAGTATTCCAAAATAAAATATCGGATTAAGTGGCAGCTTGTCAACAGATCTATGGATTACATAGTGAGATTTCTGAGAATGCTTTCTGTTTTACCCTCTGCTAAGTGCGGCTAACTTTATCGTATTGGTACATTATAAAATGATTTCTACACATTTTAACTTGGCAATCCATATTTATCATCAATGCATGATTGTTCCAAAGAGTGTGTGACTGGTACAACTCTAGACTATTTAACAAATCTATATACGGCAATAATATTTTGTTAAAGGTTTAAATTGGGTTTAACCAAGGCCTCATATGTGTGAAAATGTATATAATTTTATGAACAACTATGGTTCTATAAAAAGATGTTCTTATTCTAAGTTTAGGAGTTATATTTTCTCTCTATTTCAGCACTGAACATTCGTGATTCAGGTGTAATTTAGAGGTAAAGCTAAATTTATCCTATATTTCTATTTAGAATATTCTGTTGCCATTACTTCATGATTGACAAAGGTTGGACCTCTGGAATTTACACAGATCATTCGAAGAAAAAGGCAAAAAGCTTCCACCCTCCTTGTAGTGAACTACAAAACAGCTATATGCAAGTGAATGTTGGCATGAGAAAAGAATCACAGCATGCTGCGTTTGGCAGTGAATTTCGCATTACACATACCCATTCAAGGCTATGGATGCTTGTGAAACTTCGAACTGCACACGGATGTCATCCGAGTGCAGTGCAATATATGCAGAGAGACAGTGGAGAAGAGGGAGAAAGTACTCTCTCTCTCTTCTCCACACCTGTGATCTGATCATGTCACCCAGCTCACACTTGCATTAGACCTTGAGCCAAATGTCATTAGCATATGCCAGAGCATCGGAAGCAATACGGAAGTGGATCTAAGGCTTAATGGTATCTATAGTGAATTTCTAGAAACCTGAATATGAACTAAAGGGGGTATGTTTTTGGCTTGCACAATAAGCATTGGTATGTGTAGCCATCTTAATCTATATGAAACGTGCTTCGAAGGGATGAAAGAGGAAAGCTCTTGGGTGACCAAGTACACCAATATGTTAGAAATTAGATGTCTGAGAGATATTTATTGTTCTAGGAACTTCTAGGAAGGCAAAATATATGAAGGCATACATGGCTAGCCTTAGAAAAATAGTTATTATATTATTCAGTTTATAAGACATGCCGGATTTTAAAAAAGCAGCCCAAATTTAGAAAAAAAAAAGGTAAAAAATAAAGAGGTCCATTTTACAAAAAAAAAAAGGGAAAAAATGAAGGGTTCCATTTTACAATCCGGTGGTGTCTTATCGGGAGCAGGCGGCAGCGGTGGTGAAGCGGGATCACAGGAGGCAGGGGCAGTGGTGGAATAGGGTGATGCTGCAGGGGCTGTGCTGGGGCTGCGGGCACTGTGCTGTAGCTGCAGGCGATGTGCTGGAGCTGCGCAGTTCTGGGGCTGCAAAGTGCCATCGGCCCGTAGCCCCAGCACGGCACCCGCGGCATTGCTCCTGCAACCTCTCTCCACCATTCCCAGTAAGCAACATTTGGATTATAAAGCGCACCCCTTATTTTCCTCCCAAATTTATGTGAGGAAAAGTGTGTCTTATAACCCAAAGAAATGCGGTACATAAGTATTAGTAGCACTATTATGTTTTCTTTTAGCTTGAGATAGACTTTTACAGAGGTCCTTTTACCACTTTACCACTTTTTGCATGTAAAAGTGGCTACTGCAATATAAAGTGACTGGTGAGCTGAATAAATGTTTTTTTCCACTTTTCTATTTCTCTTCTTTTTTTCAGAGATATTGGCATCTAAGGGTATGTGCACATGATCAGTGTTTGCAGCTTTTTGGACAGAACATGTTTTTGCTGCGTCCAAAACACTGCATTGTACAGTACAAGTACAGTGGATTGAATTTATAGCAATCCCATGCCACAGTGCTTCTTTCTTCTGCAGCGTAAACTGGCATGCAGCGCAGCTTCCCAAGCCACATTATGTCAATTTATACTTGTGGAGATTCGAGTGTTCTCAGTGAGAGAACACAGCAAAAATAAGTGGTGGCTCGAACCCTGACTGTAGACATGGGCAGCTGTGTTCTCCTGTGGACAACACTCGCGTCTCCGCAGAAGCGCTGACACTGTATGTAGGATGCAGTGTCTACAGATGGTGTACAAATACCATAAAGCTAAGAGTGCCTGACTCGCCCCAGGGCTATGGGGTACTCGGTCCCGGTCTGTATATTTATGGGGAACAGTTCACTGGGTGGCCGTTGCCCGGTTCCATGACCCTGGGGGTCGCTTGAAAGGGGTTATGTACATGGGAATGATAATAAAGTTTTTTTTCATCACGCCACTTACGGGTTGCGGCTATATGGATGGAGCCGCCGCTGCACAGTCTCTCTGGCTGGTGTTAATGGCAGCCTGGATGTTGGGCCCTCTGCAACAAGAGCCAGGCCCCGGGGGGTTGGTGATGGAGTTAGGCGTGGGAAGATGGTAGGCCACACAAGGGATTGCAGCGTAACTGGTTTCTTAACTCACAGCGTTGTTATGGCTGGCAACCCGAAGAAGGCTGGTCCTGACCACTGGTCCCCTTAGTCCCAGTGCCAGTGTGGTAACCTAGTGGCTTCTTTCCCCTGCCCCTGTCTCTGGTTGGTGAGTCCCCGTGCCTTGGAGTGTCTGGGGCTCCCCTCCTGGTAGTCTTTCAGTCTCTGGTCCGTACGGTGGGCAGTTTGAACCCTGTAGGGTCGGTGTTCCGTTCCGGTCCCTGGTTCTCCCGTCACTGCTGGTACCCCCCGGACTTTACGGTCAGTGAGTTCCTGGGTGGTCCCCTCACTGTGCAGATTTTATCAGGTCTGCCTGGAGCATTTGCCTGACCTAGGGCTCTCTACCTCCGTCGGTGGTATGGTTCTGGGAGTACTTCGAAGTATTCCACCGCCAACCACATGCCTGGGCCTACAGGTCACCGCTAAACTTCCCCGTCAGTGCGGTTACATCCGTCTAGTCTCACTTCCACTTACTTACTGTCTGACCCCTCCTCCCTAGCTGTCGTCTAGTGGACTGGATCGGTTCCACCCCTAGGTGGTCATCCATTGGGTCCAGTCCTAGTCTGTCACTAGTCCTTGGGGAAGGGGAAAACAGGGATTATAATGTGTTTTGGTGTTACCGGCACTGGTCTTCTGGGTCCCTGGAGGTATGCCCTGCATCTTTGAGAGGATGCAGTACCTTGTAGCTCCTGATGGCTTTAGGGGCGCTACATGCCTAATATGCTAAATTATAATGATGAGCAAGCACTAAATTGCTGGAGAGCTCGATACTCGAATCAAGCAGGTCGAATGCTTGGGCGAACTCAATTCCTGTAACCAAGTATAATGGAAGTCAGTGGGAAACTCAAGCATTTTTCTGGAATATCTCCTCATGAGGACTGGGGTGGCAGGAAAATCGCTGAAATGGATGGAAACGGTGCTCAAATGAAATGGGAATATGCCTGGGTACATCTTGGAGTCCCAGGTCGATGCTGGGAACAATGTTGTCAGAGTATCACGCCACTTTTACAAAATGACAATAAAACATACAAAATTGAAGATAAAATGAATTTTACGAAACATTTACATTAAACATTAAGAAACATTTTTTCCTGTATAATTTACAAAAAATTGCAGCAAAAATACAAAATGTGAACATAGCCTTAATAGCCTGGCTAGGCTTCACTGTATTTCCCATTTGCCTATCACTGTACTAGATCATATTGTAGAGAGGGGGAAATTTAACTACACCCACCGGTAGTCCCAGTAAATGTAATTTTAACATTTTACTACCTTAGGCTATGTGCGCACACTGCGTCTTTTTGACGCTGCGTTTTTGTGCGTTTTTGGCCGCTAAAAACGCACAAAAACGCACCCGCGTCAAAAAAACGCGGCAAAAAACGCACGCGTTTTGCCGCGATTTGGTGCGTTTTTTGCTGCGTTTTGCTGCGTTTTTGCTCACTGCGTCTTTATGCGTTTTTTATCGGTGAACAAAAAAAAAAAAGGTCTGATGTCATTTCCTTCATCAATGTGTTCTTCATTCTCCACTAGTGTATGCAGAAGAGCAGACAGCTGCAGAACTACAAGGCTCAGCATACTCCATCCAATAGTGTATGCAGGAGAGCAGACAGCAGCTGCAGAACTACAAGGCTCAGCATGCTCCATCCAGGACTGTATGCTTGAGGGAGAGTCAGGGGGAGCAGACCTACAAGGCTCAGCATCCTCCATCCAATAGTGTATGCAGGAGAGCAGACAGCAGCTGTCGAACTACAAGGCTCAGCATCCTCCTTCCAGGACTGTATGCAGGATTTCTTTGCCCGCCCAAACAAAAAAAATGACGTGGGCTTCGCCATATTTTTGTATGCTAGCCGGGTACAGCAGGCAGGTACGGGCTGCCCCCAACCCCCAGCTGCCTATTTGTACCCGGCTGGGAACCAAAAATATAGGGAAGCCCTTTTTTTTTAAATTATTTCATGAATTTCATGAAATAATTTAAAAAAAAAATGACGTGAGCTACGCCCAATTTTTGAGTCCAGCCGGGTACAACTAGGCAGCTGGGGATTGGAATTCACAGTGCAGGGTGCCCATGCTTTCTGGGCACCCCCGCTGTGAATTGCAGTCCCGCAGCCACCCCAGAAAATGGCGCTTTCATAGAAGCGCCATCTTCTGGCGCTGTATCCAACTCTTCCAGCTGCCCTGAAGCCGGGTGGCTAGCTGGGTAATAATGGAGTTAGGGCTAGCTGTATATTATCAGCTAGCCCTAAGCCCGAAATTCATGGTGTCACGCCAATATTAGACATGGCCACCATGAATTTCTAGTAAAGATAAAAAAAAAACACAACACAGAAAAATATTTTTATTAGAAATAAAACACAACACAATTAGTGACTCCATCTTTATTGAAATAAAGAACCCCCCCTCCGCAGTAATCCTGGGTCAGGGTCCCGCGCCGTCCATCATCTGATCGGTTTGCTGGAAGGCAAAGCGATCAGATGATGTGTCAGGATCAAGTGCCTGAATCCCATCACACATCAGCTGATTGTATAAAAGCCGATTATACAATCAGCTGATGCATCGGTGCAAAAAAAAATAAAAAAAATAATACTCACTTATGTGCTGATTACCGGCAGCTCCTGCAGCGATGGGGCGGGAGTCTGATCCCGTCCGATCGCTGCAGCAGCTGCCGGTAATCAGGGATGAAGTCTCCTGACGCATCCGCTGATACCGGCCGGGCGCCCGCGTCACCGCGATACTTACGATCACCTGATGCGTCAGGTGACTGCATCAGGTGATCCATCGCCAGGTCCTGCATCCATCGGAGGTTTCCCGGCCGTCTGCACACAGCCGGAGCGGCGATACCGTGAGAGGAGATGGGAGCGGGCATGGCACCGGGAGTCTGCAGACAGGTGAGTATAACTTTTTTTTTTTTTTCTACTGTTCACTTTTGTTTTCGCAGCCGCTTCCACCTCCTGCCTGTACATGGCGCCGCACGGCAGCATACATGCACAGGACGGGAGGTGGACGCGGCGGTGACGGTACCGGGAGGATTCACGCTTCTGTGTTTACTGACAGAAGGAATCCTCTTCCTGTATATGTCACTTTACTACCCACCTCCTGCGTTTATAGCTGCGTTTTTGGTCTTCAAAACGCACCAAAACGCAGCTATTTGCGTTTCTCATTGCGTCTTTCAACATCCCATTGAACTCAATGGATGAAAAGCGCAGTGAAAAACGCGGGAATAATTGACATGCTGCGTTTTTGTGGCACCACAAAAACGCAGCTGAAAAAAAACAGATGTGTGCGGACAGCAAAAATTAAAACTCATAGACTTTGCTGGGGAAGCAAAGTCCTGCAGTTTTGAGGCCAAAAACGCACCCGAAAAACGCGCAAAAACGCCGCGAAAAACGCACTGTGCGCACATAGCCTTACGTGGGCATTGTGTGTGTGTGTGTGTGTGTGTGTGTGTGAGACATGGTCAGATACATCCTATTTAATTTAGAAAGGAAGGACTCTGTAGCTTACAAAGCCTATGCAGACAAAGCAAGAACTGCCAAAAATTAGAAGGAAGGGGGACTCTGATGCACTGTGTAGTAAACTCCTAAAGGCTAAGGCTGCCAAAAATTAGAAGGAGGGACTACAATACACCCTGATAAACACATAGAGGAGGGCATCAGAATTATTTTTCCCAATTATTAAGGAGTGGGACTCATAGACTAGTAAAGCCTATGCACTATGTGCAAGGGCTGCCAACAATTAGAAGAAGGGATGGCAATACACCCTGATAGACATGTAGAGCAGGGCTTCAGAATTTTTTCCCCCATTATTAAGGAGTGGGACTCTTAGTTTAAAGCCTATGCACTAGGTGTCACGCTTCCACTGTAAATTAATGTACTGTACTGCATGCATGCCGGATCCAGCATCCGGCGAAATGCTGGATGTGTGAAACGGGCCTAACAAGTTCCCCCCGTGTAGTTTTAGGCTGACCTCTCAACTTCCTCATGATCCTCAATACCACAACGAGGTGAGATTTTGCATGGTGCCCCAGATCGATGTCGATTGACACTCATTTTGTATTTCTTCAATTTTCTTACTATTGCACCAACAGTTGTCTCCTTCTCACCCAGCGCCTTACTTATGGTTTTGTAGCCCACTCCAGCCTTGTGCAGGTCTATAATCTTGTCCCTGACATCTTTAGAAAGCTCTTTGGTCTTGCCTATGTTGTGTAGGTTAGAATCTGATTGATTTGAGTCTGTGGACAGGAGTCTTTTATACAGGTGACAATTTAAGACAGCTGTCTTTAATACAGGTAACGGGTTGATTAGGAGCATCTAAGTGGTCTGTAGGAGCCAGGACTCTTAATGGTTGGTAGGGCATCAAATACTTATTTCTCTGCAAAATGCAAATAATTTTAACTAATTTATACAATGTGACTTTCTGGATTTTATTTTGGATAGTTTATCTCTCACTGTTAAAATTGACCTACCCTTAAATTTATAGACTGTTCATGTCTTTGACAGTGGGTGAACTCACAAAATCAGCAAGGAATCAAATACTTATTTCCTTCACTGTATGTATGTGAACAGAGCCATAGGTGCAGTTTCTTGTAAAATGTTAGGTACCATAGCACATTCTTGCAAATACCACATTCTATTCTATTACACCTGTGTGTGACAGTAGTGGTGCAAAAGTTCTATATTTTATTGACCATTTGGATTGTAACAAGTTACAATATACCATATTTTATTGGGTTAAATTGTAAAAACACTATTTTGTGCATTAACCCCTTAACGACCCATGACGTACTGGGTACGTCATGGATCGTGTGCGGCAGGCGGTGGCGATCCGTGCACATATCAGCTGTTATCAATAGCTGACATGTGTGCCTGCTAGCCGCGGGTGGAATCGCTTCCACCCGCGGCCATTAACCCCTTACATTTCGCTGCCAAAATCTTGGCAGCGATATGTATATGGGCGCCGCCATGACAGTCACTTACCCCGCCCCCACCGGAAGTCACGTGACATGATCACGTGACTTTCGGCGGTTGCCATGGTAGCACAGGGTCATGTGATGACGCCTGTAGCTAACATGACTCACTTCCTCTAAATGCCGGAATACAGCCGGCATTGAAAGTGAAGCAGCAAATCTGCAGTTCTCAGCTCTGTAGCTGAGATCTGCAGATAGTGCAGAGCGATCGGATTGCTGATCGCTATAGCCCCCTAGGGGGACTAGTAAAATAAAAAAAAAAGTAAAAAAAAAAGGTTTTAAAAATTTAAAAAAAAAAAAAAACCCTAAAAGTTCAAATCACACCCCTTTCACCCCATTGAAAATTAAAGGGTTAAAAAAATAAAAAATACACACATATTTGGTATCGCCACGTTCAGAAATGCCCGATCTATCAAAATATAAAATCAATGAATCTGATCAGTAAACGGCATAGCGGCAAAAAAATTCCAAACGCCAAAATTACGTTTTTTGGTCGCCGCAAATTTTGCACAAAATGCAATAACAGGCGATCAAAACGTAGCATCTGCGCAAAAATGGTACCGTTAAGAACGTCAGGTCGAGACTCAAAAAATAAGCCATCACTGAGCCTCAGATCCTGAAAAATGAGAACGCTACGGGTTTTGGAAAATGGCGCAAAACGTGTGCCACGTTTTTTGGACAAGCTTGTGAATTTTTTTTAACCCCTTAGATACAAGTAAACCTATACATGTTTGGTGTCTACAAACTCGCACCGACCTGAGGCATCACATAGATGCCTCAGTTTTACCATAGAGTGAACACGGTGAATAAAATATCCCAAAAACTATTGTACGATCCCACTTTTTTGCAATTTTTCCGCACTTGGAATTTTTTTGCCGTTTTCCTGTACACTATATGGTAAAACTTATGGTTTCATTTAAAAGTACAACTCGTCTCGCAAAAAGCAAGCCCTCATATGGCAAGATTGATGGAAAAATGAAAAAGTTACGCCTCTCGGAAGAAGGGAAGCAAAAAACAAAAACGCAAAAACGGAAAGTGCCCGGGGGCTGAAGGGGTTAAACAATGTACATTTATACTACTTTTTCTTTTACTTTGTTAGGGTTAAGCCTCATTCCACCATAGTAATTAAATGTAATATTTCTTATGTGTCCATTAATTACACATTGACCAGTGTCAGAGGAAATACAACAGCTCTTTGTACTGAAGTACGATGCATCATTTTAGCACTGCAAAAGATTTTAGGTCACATATTTCCACCTGTTGGTCAACAGTAGAACTGCAGCTCTGTTCTGACATTTAGATGCACTGCATCCAAGTACTTCTAACTGATTTTTAAATCCAAATTCACATTTATAAAGAGCACCAAATAAAACTGAGCTGTACTTCTTAACAAAATGATCTAAATGTACAGTTGCAGGTTACTGTTACTTTATTGTTTCAGCATACAAAGAAACAGATGCAACCACGCTGTTAGCACACAAAAATGTACGTAAACACTGAATATGGGAATTTTTACATTTCCTTACTGCTATATATTATATTATAAAGTTAATATATTATAAAGTTAATATTTTAGCACACATTTTGATTAAATTGTGCAAACATATTTGGGGTGGTTATTACCTTCACATTGGCTGAGCAATCCTATCATCTGTCCAAGGCGTTTCTTAAGTAGCTATATCATACCTGCTCTTTAAATTTGTAAGTGTAGGCCCAGAAGTGGTTCTCCCCCTTCGCTGTTTGATAAGCGCAGCGACCTTACTGCTGAGCAGTGCCCCAGCAATGTAGGAATTCAGTGCTGCTAACTGCAGGTGTCAGGTGACATCATTGAACTCTGCTCTGGCTTATTAGTATTCATAAGCCAGGGGCAGTCAGGACACTGCGCTCATCACATGCTGCTGAGAGACAGCGCATGGGAGGGGAGAGCGCACGAGGAAGCGGGAAACAGTTACCCGGGCGGCAGGCACCATACATCATAAAGGGCTGGGGATACTGTCGGGCAAACAACACTGATGGTGTCCTCGACAGCGAGTGGGCCCTCTGTTTGTTCAGGGCCCCGACACTTACCATGGTGTGCCGGGTGGTGATGCCAGCCCTGCCACTCAGTATAATGGGTCCAACTCGGTATGATGGCCCCACAGCCAACACTCAGTATGATACCCCCATATACTATCATTTCCCCTTCACAGGACTTGTTTCCAAAATACTATCATTTCCCAAACACAGTATGACAGCCTTTCAATATGATACCTCTCCCACAGTATCATTGCACCCACAAACCCTCATGCCATATAATGGCCCCTCAATATGATTCTCCCACAGTCCCCACTGAGTATAATCACCCCCCTCAGTATGATACCTCACACAGTATTATGGTCCCCATCGCACCCTACACAGTATGTTTGTTCCTCACTATCATGCTCTCACAGCCCCTTACTCAATATGATAGTCTCCACAGCGAGCGGTAATGCGGTGTTCCGCCCCTCACTCACTAGGTGTTAATGATGATGTGGCGCCCCAGGGCCTGGTCGCCACAACAGCATTGCCCCTCCAAAGAGTTAATGCTGAGCCTGGAGGTAATTGGGGGAATCTTTGGCCAGTAAGTTCAACATCCAACGTAGTTTCTCCCTCAGGCCAGCAGGGGGAGCTCTGAACCTGGAGTTCCAGGGAGCATTCCTTAAGTCTGACCTGAGGGAGGAGTTAGTGTTCAGTCTGTAGAGAGAGAGCAGAGAGTCCAGACGCAGAGTGTGCTGTCTTGTGGAACTGGGGCCTAGAGCTGGAATAGCTTGGCCCAGTGAAGCAAGATTTGCAGAGAGGCACAGAAGAGACTCAGACATCGGAGTCTGTGGTTGCCAGGGTATAAAATCCTTCCCTGGTGGCCGAATCCAGAGGGCAGGAGAGCTGCCAGATTGTTACCTGGCCCAGTAACAATCTGGAGGTACAGCTGCATTCCAAGGGCCCGGTGTGGACTCCAGCAGAGAAGCACCAGAGAGGGCCTGCGCAGCCTACCACACAGAAAAAGGGACGAACCACCGGTCCCAGCAGCAAGAGGGCCATTGCTAAATTCAGAGTGCAGGGTCCTGTAGAAGAAACGAAAGAACAGGGAGTAGGCCTCATACTCAACTGGCCAAGGAGATCACCCCCAGGTACTTCCAGGCCGGCCGGATCATCTTTACCACCTGTGACGGTCTCCCTGAACTACACTGTTGCCAAGTAAAAGAGGAGAAGGTAAAGAGACTACTGTTTGTGCCTGTTTCTTTCACTGCCTGTCGGCCCTGCACCGTATTATTCACACAACATCTCGCCGTAGACTCTCACGAGCACCAACTGTTGCCCCGGGGTACCACTCCACCTGTGGGGAGCAGGACCATCCAAGCTGTCATTCCATCAGCCCCGGAGGCTCCATGCAGCAGAGGCGGCCTAATAGCCGCAAACCACAGGTGGCGTCACGACAAATATACCCTTTAATTGACACCCACCAGGGTCACGGAGTCGGGCTCCGCCACCACTGACGACCCCTGGACTAGCCCGGCCCGGCACCGGGTGTCCCATAGCCCTGGGGTGGGCGAGTCAACTTTGGCGTCATGAACAGGATTTCGTGCCTGGTCCCACCGGGTACTGTGCGCCTGCAGAAACTGTGCTTAAAAGACTGTGTTACTGTTAGAAAACTGCCGCCGCCATTAGCCTTGCTGAGCGCAGGAAGATGGGGGGCGTGCCTGAAAAAGAGCGCGAAGGGAGCGCGCCATCAGAGCATAGTGCCGTTAACCCCGCGCGACCCAGAAGGGAATTTGAAAAGTGAACGGAGCCTGGTAAGGTTCACTAAGGGGGAGGAAGATGTCCGACTCAGAGGGAGAGCAGGTGGCTGCCATAGCCCGAGACGCCGCAGCACTAGCCGAAGCAATCCTAGTCGCCGTCGCCCCAGCCCCCGCTGTAGCGCCGGTAATGCCAATCACAATGCCGTACATCCCGGGAGCAGAATGGCTGCCGCAGTACTCCGGGGAGTCACATACCCTGAGCAACTTCAGAGAAAGGCTGCACAGCTTGTTTAGAGTGTATCCTCTGACTGAGAGCCAGAAGGTGGGCATATTAATGGGGCAGCTAGCCGGCGCGGCCCAGCGTGAAGTGAAGTCCTGGCCTGATACAGATAAAGGGACAGCAACCCAGATACTGGCCAAGTTAAAGAGTACTTTTGACACCCGCACCGCAGCAGAAATAAAAATGAGATTCTTTGGGTGCAAACAACGGGCCACAGACAGCATACGGGACTATGCCTTAAACCTGCAAGAGGCCCTGAGAGCAATTAAACAGGTGGACCCAGAGAGTGTACGTGAAGAAGACAAACTCCTAACTGAGCAGTTCATAGAGGGGCTCCTGTCAGATGCTCACAGGACACAGCTGCGTATCATGGTCCTGCAGAACCCTGCTCTGGACTTTACAAAGTTTAAGGACCAGGCCATCCGGGTACTGAGAGAATATACACCGAATGACACAGTACCCCTCCGGCCTCTTGCTATCACGTACCCAGGGGTGGTGCCTGCGACACGAGCCGCTGCAGGGGCTGAGGCGCAGACCCTGGATAAGGATCCCGCTGCAGAGCTCAGACAGCAGGTCCAGGAGCTGACCAAGACTGTAGCTGCCCTTGCCAAGACCGTGCAGTCTCTACAAGTGACCCCATCGCCTGCAAGAATCGAGTTGGCCTCCAGCCCAGATGACGTCCCATGGATGCGACAGAGGAGGATTCCGTCGACCTGAGGAAAAGACACAGACCGGTATGATTCAACTGGACAACCAATCTGCCGCCTCTGCAGCCAAGCGGGCCACATTGCAAGACACTGTCCTTTAAATGGGCCGAGCCTGGGGCCAGGAGCCAACCCCGAGGTGTAAGGAAGCCCGGCTCAACCCCCAGCCGCAGCAAGTACGTGGGAGGACGACCGGTCCTTCCTATTGTGCTGGATGGGATCCCTTTGAATGCAATCCTGGATACAGGGTCCCAGGTAACAACCATCCCTTATAAATTGTACAAAAGATATTGGGCTGATTCAGACATTGAGCATGGCCCAGATGATGATTTAACAATTGTGGCCAGTAATGGTCAGCCCTTGCCTCAAATTGGGTATAAGGAAGTAACCATTAAAGTGGGGCGGGTAGAATTTCCATGCCAGGGGATGATAATTGTAGATATTGATCGCAAAGAATCTAACCCACTGCTAACCATTGGTACAAATGTGATGGAAAATTGTCTTGCCGAAGTGATAATTTTGTTGCAGCAGGCGTCTGAAGGTGCCAGCTCCGGAGATCAGAGCCCTGATGAGAAGGCAGCAGGTAGAGCTGTCCGGAGGAGAAATTGGCAGTGTAAGGGTAAGTGACCCTCTCCCCATTGCAATTCCCCCAAAAAGTGAAATGTTGATATGGTGTCGGGCAGCAATAGGCCTCAAGGGTCAAGATTACCAGGCCCTGGTGGAACCTGTGTATTCAGAAAGTAGGCCTGGAATCCTGATAGCCAGAGGGGTAGCAGACGTCCGCAAGGGAAGAGTGCCCGTCCGCGTCCTGAATTGTGGGGAGGAGGAAGCCAAATTGCCCCGGTATGCCACTGTAGCAAAACTGTACACTGTCAGTAACAATACCATCAAAGCAGTGGAACCCTTGATCCTGTCCGACCAGGCGGAAGACAATGGCTCCAAGGGACAGCTGGAAGACTGGTGCCAAAAATTACATGTGGGCACCGACTCCCCCCCCTCACACCAAAAGCATGGGGTTTACCGGGTGGTACAGGAGTACGAGCGGGTCTTCAGCAAACACCCCCTAGATTTTGGGCAGGTAAAAGGGGTTAAACATCAAATCCCCACGGGTGATCATCATCCCATTAAAGAGAGATACCGCCCTGTACCCCCAGCACAGTATCAGCGTGCCAAAGAAATGTTACGGGAAATGAAGGAGGCTGGGGTTATCAGAGATAGTTGTAGCCCCTGGGCAGCTCCACTAGTGCTCGTAAAGAAAAAAGATGGTACAATGAGAATGTGCGTAGATTACAGACAAATTAACCGCATTACACATAAAGATGCTTATCCACTACCCAGAATAGAAGAGTCACTAACAGCCTTAAAATCAGCTAATTATTTCTCCACCCTGGATCTCACCAGTGGGTATTGGCAAGTTCCCGTGGCAGAGGCGGACAAGGAGAAGACTGCATTCACGACACCAATGGGTCTCTGCGAGTTCAATTGTATGCCGTTCGGGCTCTGCAACGCCCCAGGGACATTTCGGAGATTGATGGAGTGCTGCTTGGGCCATCACAACTTTGAAACCGTGCTATTGTACCTGGATGACGTCATAGTCTACTCCAAGACCTACGAAGACCACCTGAGGCACTTAGCAGAAGTGTTTGAGTCCTTGTCGGAGTATGGCCTGAAGATAAAGCCGTCCAAATGTCACCTCTTGAAGCCAAAGGTACAGTACCTGGGTCATGTGGTCAGCGCAGAAGGTGTGGCACCTGATCCGGAGAAAGTCACCGTAATCAAGAACTGGCCAAGACCCACCACGGTAAAGGAGGTGCGGCAGTTCCTTGGGCTGGTGGGCTAATACTGAAGGTTCATTGATGGTTTCACAAAGATAGCAGCGCCTCTTCAAGATCTCCTGGTGGGCCAGCCAAAGAAGGCTAAGAAGCAAAGCCCTCCATTTGAATGGAACAGCCAAATAGAAACATCTTTTGTCCGGCTGAAAGGGGCTCTCACGGGAGAAGAAATTCTGGCCTACCCTGACTACAGCCAGCCGTTTGTACTGTACACAGACGCCAGCAACGTGGGACTGGGAGCAGTTCTGTCCCAGGTGCAGGGAGGCAGAGAGAAGGTGATAGCTTACGCCAGTAGGAAGCTTCGTCCCACAGAAAGGAATCCAGAAAACTACAGTTCCTTCAAGCTGGAGTTCCTCGCTATTGTTTGGGCAGTGACTGAATGCTTCAAGCACTATCTGGCGTCGGCCAAGTTCACCATCTTCACGGACAACAACCCGTTGACACATCTGGCAACAGCCAAGCTAGGTGCGTTGGAGCAGCGATGGATGGCCCGGCTGTCTAACTTTGACTTTACCATCAAGTACCGGGCTGGCAAGAAGAATAACAATGCTGATGCGCTGTCCAGAATGCCTCACTTACCCGAGTCTGGAGAAGACCTGGATGAACTCGAAGAGATAGAGTTACCGGCTTTCCATCACCAAGGTGTTTCCCAGTGTGAGCATGATGTAGGAGAGAAGCGCTCGAGCATGCACGGGGTCTCGGTCAACCCATTACTCCACCATAATTGGAAAGAGACACAGAACGGTGACCCGGCCGTGCGATTGGTCAAAGAAAAGCTAGCACAAGTTGAGACCCATCTCGGTCCAGACGCTCTACAAGAAGCCCAGCAGCTGTGGAAGGAGAGGGGACGACTGTTCACCTACCAAGGCAAGCTCTGCAAGTGATATGTCAACTGGCGAACGAATGAACTCATCTGGCAGATAGTGGTCCCACAGAGGGATGCTCCAATGGTCCTAGCAGCTTACCATGATAAAGCAGGACACTTCGGGTGGAAGAAGTTGGAGACCCTACTCCGCGATCGGTTCTACTGGGTGCACATGAGAAAGACAGTCGAGAAGTGGTGCCGAGACTGTGGTCCGTGTAACCTGAGGCGGAAGGATGATGCCAGCCAGAGGTCTCCCCTACAGCCAATTGTCACGAAGCAGCCCCTGGAGTTGGTGGCCCTGGACCACGTGAAGTTAACACCAAGCCGGTCAGGCTATGTGTACGCACTCACCATTGTGGACCATTACTCTCGTTTCCTGGTAGTAGTGCCTGTGAAAGACCAGACAGCCAGAACAGAAGCTAGAGCATTTCAGGCATATTTTTGTCGACCTCACGGTTATCCGAAAGGGTACTGACTGATCAAGGTCCTGCATTCGAGGCAGAAGTGTTCCAAGAGTTCTGTAACATGTACGGCTGTAAGAAAATCAGAACAACACCATACCACCCCCAAACCAATGGATTGTGCGAGAAGATGAACCATGTGGTTATTGATATGCTCAAGACTCTACCTCTGGAAGAAAGAAACCAATGGCCAGAGAAGTTACCAGATCTGGTAGAACTGTATAACCATATCCCAGTAAACTCGACCAACTGCAGCCCTGCTTACTTGATGCGAGCAAGACCTGGCAAGTTACCTGTAGACTTTGAGATGGGAACTGTGTCACCTGAAGCGGTTCAAGAGATAGAAGATTGGGATACAGAGCGACAACAGCAGTACCGCAAAGTCTAGGAATGCGTAGAAAAGAGCCTGTCCCAAGCAAGAACGAGACAAGAGCAGAACTACAATCAAACAGCCCCAGCAACTCCCTTAGCACCTGGAGAACAGGTCCTGAAGAAAAAGCGGAGGGCGCATAAATTAGATGATCAGTGGGAGAATGAACCCTACACCATTATTTCCTCCAACTTTGACAATAGTAACGTATGCCTCATAAGCAAAGATGAAGGCAAGACCTATGAAACAGTTTCTAGAGACCGCCTGAAAGCGTGCCCTGAGCGGTGCAAAATCCAAAAAGAAGTGGAACAAGTACAAGAATGTCCCCAAATTCAAGAAAAAGAGGAAGAGATGATACAAACAATCCTTGGAAAATTCCCCAAAACTTGGACCCGAAAAAATAATGCCATAGTGGTACCAGTCTTGACGTTCCCGCAGTTGGTCGAGCCAGAGACAGAAGAGGTTCCAGATCCACCTAAGGAACTGTCCGCCCCAACACAAGATGACACGCCAGCAGTGGAACAGGAGAATCAACCCCCTGTCAGTGGTGAACCTGTCGTACCCTTGGCGACTCTCAGACCACGTAGGCAATCATCACACATACCTATCAGGGTTAGGCCTACCCGTAGTGCTGAGGTAGCAGACGCTCCAAATAGTCAGGGACAAACCCCAGAGCTACGCAGGTCCCAACGTAGCACTCGGGGACGGCCCCCTCCAAAGTATAGAGAGAAAAAAGAAAAAGTACCTATTAGAATGTATATAGTTATTTAAAATGTCTTGTATAAAATGCTTTTTGTCTTAGTCGATTAAGTAAATGGACAATTGGGCCACTGGACTTTGGGTGGCCAAAACTCTAGCTGTACATAGTTAGCACCAGTGTGCTCAGCACCCCTGAAGAAAAACCCGTCCGGCGTGCATAGAGTGGGGTCATCAATGCTCTGACGCACGCCCAGAGCCTACGTTGGGGGTTTTTTCGCGGCGGGTCCCCCATGGAGCAGTGTAATGGACACCCAGCAGGGAGCCACACTGGACTCTTATAGTATTGTTTAAGTTGTAACGTTTAAGTAATGTGCCTCCCATAATGGGATGAAATCTTCTGACATGTTATGTTTTTTTGTTTTCTTCAGTCCGGGAGAACTGAGTTTAACTAAGGGGGAGTGTGGCGCCCCAGGACCTGGTCGCCACAACAGTATTGCCCCTCCAAAGGGTTAATGCTGAGCCTGGAGGTAATTGGGGGAATCTTTGGCCAGTAAGTTCAACATCCAACGTAGTTTCTCCCTCAGGCCAGCAGGGGGAGCTCTGAACCTGGAGTTCCAGGGAGCATTCCTTAAGTCTGACCTGAGGGAGGAGTTAATGTTCAGTCTATAGAGAGAGAGCCGAGAGTCCAGACGCAGAGTGTGCTGTCTTGTGGAACTGGGGCCTAGAGCTGGAATAGCTTGGCCCAGTGAAGCAACATTTGCAGAGAGGCACAGAAGAGACTCAGACATCGGAGTCTGTGGTTGCCAGGGTATAAAATCCTTCCCTGGTGGCCGAATCCAGAGGGCAGGAGAGCTGCAAGCCCCCTGGCCCAGTAACAATCTGGAGGTACAACTGCATTCCAAGGGCCTGGTGGGGACTCCAGCAGAGAAGCACCAGAGAGGGCCTGCGCAGCCTACCACACAGAAAAAGGGACGAACCACCGGTCCCAGCAGCAAGAAGGCCATTGCTAAATTCAGAGTGCAGGGTCCTGTAGAAGAAACGAAAGAACAGGGAGTAGGCCTCATACTCAACTGGCCAAGGAAATCACCCCCAGGCACTTCCAGGCCGGCCGGATCATCTTTACCACCTGTGACGGTCTCCCTGGACTACACTGTTGCCAAGTAAAAGAGGAGAAGGTAAAGAGACTACTGTTTGTGCCTGTTTCTTTCACTGCCTGTCGGCCCTGCACCGTATTATTCACACAACATCTCGCCATAGACTCTCACGAGCACCAACTGTTGCCCCGGGGTACCGCTCCACCTGTGGGGAGCAGGACCATCCAAGCTGTCATTCCATCAGCCCCGGAGGCTCCATGCAGCAGCGGCGGCCTAATAGCCGCAAACCACAGGTGGCGTCACGACAAATATACCCTTTAATTGACACCCACCAGGGTCACGGAGTCGGGCTCCGCCACCACTGACGACCCCCGGACTAGCCCGGCCCGGCACCGGGTGTCCCATAGCTCTCACAGAAATTTTGCTTGGTTTTCCAGGCCTTATCTTGACCTCTACTCTTCCTCGTAACTGACATTTCTTAATTACATTTCAAACTGAGGAAAGGGCAACTTGAAAACACTTTGCTATCTTCTTATAGCTTTCTCCTGCTTTGTGGGCCTCCACCATTTTCATTTTCAGAGTGCTAGGCAGCTGCTTAGAAAAAGCCATGGCTGCTGTTTTTTTGGCACAAGGATAAAGGAGGCTTGGTGTTAATAAAGCTATGAAATTTGCATCACCTGGCATTTCCTAATGATGATAGTGAACAAGCTATAACCCTAACAGGCTAAATAAGGTCTGAAATCTTGGTCAAAGTTATCTGAGCACACAAATGTCCAAGGGTGCCCAAACATTTGCATCGGCCCATTTTCCTTTTTGTAATTTTTAAAATGTAAAAGATGAAAATACATTTTTTTTTTTTGCTTAAAATGCAAAGGAAATGTGTGATCTTTAACTTTATGCCATTTAGAGATCATTTCATCTTCAACTTGCTTAACTGTTCACAATAACACTAATTTTGACCAGGGGTGCACAAACGTTTACATGCCACTGTATATAATATTGGAGAACCCTATTTATAAGATCAGCACATGATTTACTAATCAAAAAATGAGTTGGTAAATATGATTAAATATATAAATATATCTGACTTTTCAATTTCGAAAACGTGTTATTAGCTATATCCATGTAACTTGGTCTGATCTGTTATTTCTTTTATATGATGCGTTTTTTTCGATATTAAAAATTCAGATATATTTTTATACTAGCTGTAGTACCCGGGCGTTGCCCGAGATAGTAACTATAGGGTGCTTTACACGCTGCGACATCGCTAACAATATATCATTGGGGTCATGTTGTTTGTGACGCACATCCAACGCCGTTAGCGACATCGCAGCGTGTGACACGTACGAGCGACCTTCAATGATCCCAAAAGTGGTAACAATTGTTGATTTTGGAGAGGTCGTTCTAAAACTAAATATCGTTGTTTGGGCACTAGCGATGTTGTTCCTCGTTCCCGCGGCATCACACATCGCTATGTGTGACACCGCAGGAACGACGAACATCTTCTTACCTGCGTCCACCGGCAATGTGGAAGGAAGGAGGTGGGCGGGATGTTACGTCCTGCTCATCTCCGCCCCTCCACTTCTATTGGCTGGCCACTTAGTGACACCGCAGTGACGTCGCTATGACGCCGAACATACCTCCCCCTTGAGGGAGGGATTGTTCGGCGGTCACAGTGACGTTGCTGACAAGGTATGTGCGTGTGACGCTGCCGTAGCGATAATGTTCGCTACAGCAGCGATCACCACATATCGCACGTACGACGGGGGCGGGTGCTATCGTGCTCGACATCGCTAGCAAACGCTAGCGATGTCGCAGCATGTAAAGCATGTTTATCTCTCTTTGAGTTTCTGTCTGTCTTTCTCTGTGTGTCTGTCTCTGTCTGTATCAGTCTCTCTGTCTGTCTCTCTCTATCTCTGTGTCTCTATCTCTGTGTCTCTCTTTTTCTCTGTCTGTCTGTGTCTGTCTGTCTCTCTCTGTCTGTCAGTCTCGTTCCAGGGCTGTCTCTTTCCCCGTGTGTCTCTTTCCCCGTGTGTCTCTTTCCCCGTCTGTCTCTTTGCCCGTCTGTCTCTTTGCCTGTCTGTCTCTTTGCCCGTCTGTCTTTTTGCCCGTCTGTCTCTTTGCCCGTCTGTCTCTTTCCCCGTCTGTCTCTTCGCCCGGCTGTCTCTTTCCAGGGCTGTCTCTTTCCAGGGCTGTCTCTTTCCAGGGCTGTCTCTTTCACCATCTGTTTCTTTCCAGGTCTGTCTCTTTCCAGGTCTGTCTCTTTGCCCGTCTTCTCTTTGCCCATCTTTCTCTTTGCCCAGCTGTCTCTTTGCCCAGCTGTCTCTTTGCCCAGCTGTCTCTTTGCCCGACTGTCTCTTTGCCCGGCTGCAAAAAGAATATTTTTTAAAGAACCCCTTACTGAGTCTTGGTATCTGTCCGCTTGAACCTGGATAACCATTTCTGCATTTGACTTTTGGGGCTGGCTCCTGCCCTGATTTCCTTGCGGATTCAGGGATTCAGTTCCCAGACCATACAAAGGATTTCATACATCAGTGAGTACCGGTAAGCTGGCTTGAAAAATGTTTGTATTTTTTGTCAATTTGCCAAGAGGAATATGGCGAGGTGAGGTCCTCCAATATTATGTGTATATATATATATATATATATATATATATATTTTCATGTGCGTTAATAATAATTTTTGCATTTATTTTCACATATATTCATTGAAGTTTATGGATAAAGGTTGTATTTCTTATTGTGACTTTTATTATATCTGTCTCCGATTTGTGCTATACATGTGTAAAAATATCTTTCTATACTAAAGTATTATTACTAAGGCAAAAACCGGATGTGTGAAAGCAGCCTAATCAATCCTATATGTGTATATACCAAATAAGAGTCCAATATATACCTCTTCAGAAGATTATGTCATTATAGGGTTAATTTGGGTCTCTCATGCTTGTTTTTACCCCACAATCATATTTCCCTTTTTAATGTTTGGCAAATAGTCTTTTGTTTAGGGACCATGTAGAAGGCGCACAAAAACGCCAAAACGCGTAGTCCAGGAGACCACTAACCCTATCCGACATTTGTTTTTTGCCCTATGTGTGGAACTATTTTTAATTATATTACTTCAATAAAATCGCTTTGCAAAAATAATATTTTTTAAAGAACACCTACTGAGTCTTGGTATCTGTCCGCTGGACCCTGGATAACCATTTCTGCTCTTGGCAAATTGCTCTAGCTTGTGCAATGTGAGTACTGAAGCCCTGTATTGCAGGCATGATTTATTTTCATCATTGCACCTGCAGTGCACGGAGTTTCAGACGCACAGGTGCACTGCAGCTCCACCATTCTATTCAACAGTATCCATGTCTTGAGGATGCGGATACAGCTAAAATTGTGATGATGGGTGGGTACGAGGGCCAGATGTTGAGACTCTGGGGTCCTCCTTGGCTCTGAACCCCATAGCGGCCTCATGGTTTACTGCTATGGCATATACAACTGAAGAAAGATGCGGACGCAGACCATAAGGGCTCTGCACTTCTTCTACAGAGAGGGCCAGTGCTTGTAGACCACTTCGGGTGGGGTGTGCGACACTTAGGGGTACTTTGCAAGTTGCGAGATCACTAGCATCGGCTAGCGATGTCGAGCGTGATAGTACCCGCCCCCGTCGCACATGCGATATGTGGTGCTTGCTGCCGTAGCGAACATTATCGCTACGGCAGCATCACACGCACATACATGCTCGGTGACGTCGCTGTGACTGCCGAACTATCTCTCCTTCAAGGGGGAGGTGCGTTCGGCGTCACCGCGACGTCACTAAGCGGCCGCCCAATAGAAGCGGAGGGGCGGAGATGAGCGGGACATAACATCCCGCCCACTTTCTCTTTCAGTATTGCTGTCGGGACGCAGGTAAGGAGATGTTTGTCGCTCCTGCAGGTTTACACACAGCGATGTGTGGTGCCGCAGGAGCGACAAACAACATCGTACCTGCGGTCGACCCGACATTATGAAAATGACCGACGTTACACAGATCACCGATTTTCGATGCTTTTGCGATCGTTTATTGGTGCAGGATTTACACGTTGCGATGTCGTTACCGGCGCCGGATGTGCATCACTAACGACGTGACCCCGACGATATTTCGGAAGCGATGTCACAACGTGTAAAGCACCCCTTACTCTACTCTTCAGGGCAGCATCCACCACCCCGCAACCGGTTGCCATGATAGATGTAGTAGATATACACAGGACACTCGAGAACTCTTGGCAAAATAACTGTAGACAGTTTATTACACCTTCCACCTTCATGACGGACATAGCCACACTTATACTCTTTTCCAGGGTACTCTGGCTTGGCCTATCTTGTTATCTAGCACCTAGTCCTCCAGCTTCCAGACATCTGCCTCCGCTTTCTCTCTGTTCTTCTCTCTGCAACTACCTGTAGTTCTCTCACTGCCTCTGATGGCTTTTAGTCACTCAACTTCCTTAGACCCATCCCAAGGTACTCTCACTCTGGACATCCGTCTAGTACCTGGACTATTCTAACCTTGTCCTGAGGTGAGCCGTAGGCTCCAGACCCTTGGAGGTTACCTCCCCATTCCCAAAAGTTACAAGGTCACGCCTTCAGTCCAGGAACCCCACTGCAGGACTGACTGTCAGGTCACTGAGACTCCCTGCTCAACACTAGTTCCACCCCCAAGTGAGCTGACCTTAACATGACCTGGTTCTGTTATTAACCAAATGTATCTACATAATATTCCTATGCTTTAGATTACTTCCTATAAATGAGATCCAAACAATACCTCACACAACATCCTGCTTAACATTCTCCACTGCACTATATCTGACAAATACACACTGTTAACAGATTTACAGCACATAACACATTACACTTTACATTGTATGGGGCTCCAGCACCCCTACACAGGGGCGTACATAGAATTCATGGGGCAACATAGCAAAAAGTCTGAATGGGGCCCCCCCACCGATTAAAAAAAAGAACAAACAAAAAAACAAACAAAATATTATCAGAATAATCAATATACATGTTACTGGGGGCGGCTTATAGTCAGAAATAACACATACTACTACATAGTGTAAGGCTCCTTTCACATTGCATTTTACCTTCCGCTCACAGGTCCCGTCGGAGCATCCGTCCGAACCGCCCCTCCCCCACTCTGCAAAGCGTGTTCCGGACGCATGCGCCCGACAGCGCCATTCACTGTAATGGAGCGCACTGCGTTATCGTATGCTCTGTTTTGTGACATTTTTTGCATATATACGTTTCTACAGACGGACACCCGAACGTAGTCCACACGTGGTACACCGGTGTAATGTGAGTGCAGTGCGATCTTTCTCTCACCCCATACACTTGAATGGATGCGAGAGAAAGGGTCTCGCATAACAATCGCAGCATGTTGCGATTGTTTTCTCGGTCCGATTGGGGCTGAGAAAATAATCGCTCATGTGTGCTGGCATATAGGCTAATATTAGTCCGAGTGGAATGCGATGTTTTATCGCATCCCACTTGCTCCGATTTTCATGCCGTGTGTCTTAACCCTTACAGTTACTCTCCAAAAAAATTCCTTACAATAAAGTCAATGGAGCTAGGAGGTGAGGTCATTAATAGGAGCTGTGATTGGTTATTATAGGAACAAAGAACATTGCTAGTGTAAGAAGCTTCTGTGTGAGGTAATATGATATCAGTGGAGAGACAGATAGAGACAGACAGACAGAATGAGAGAGAGAGACAGAGACAGAGACAGACAGGTAATGAGAGAGACATAGAGACAGAGACAGACAGGGAATGAGAGAGACATAGAGACAGAGACAGACAGGGAATGAGAGAGACAAGGAATGAGAGAGATAAGGAATGAGACAGACAGGGAATGAGAGAGACAAACAGGGAATGAGAGACAGATAAGGAATGAGAGAGAGACAGACAGATAGGGAATGAGAGAGACAGAGAAACAGATGTGGCGCCCTGGACAAGCCAGGACGTCACAGGTACTACACCAACACACCCCACACCCCGGTCAGGCACACCAAAGCCAAACATAAAATCCTTGTTGCCTTCCTCCAGGGGCTGATGTCCACACCAGGGGGTGGGCCAGGCGGTTGGTCCCACCCACCGAGGAGTTCACAGTCCTGGAGGCGGGAAAAGGAGGAGAACAGAGTTGGAGTTTGAAGTGAAAGGAAGTGAAGTGGTAGTAGAGCAGACAGAAAGCGGTCCGGGTGTGTGGCCCGGACGGTACAGCAAGGTTGGCAGACGGTGGCGAGAGGCCTATTGGAGCTAGCCGTAAGGACCGTGGACGGGCGGTGGCCCGGCGGTACCGGACCGGTACGCAAAGAGAAGCCAGCACCAACCGGCAGGGCTTACGGACCCCGACAAGGCTAGGAGTCGTCGCTGAAATTGTCAAATCCGTTAGCGAAGGGAACCTCCGGGGTTTCCCAGCAGCCAAGTCCCGATAGAAGGCAACAGTCCAACCGTTAGAGGGAAACACAGTCACCGCAAAGGCTAAAGTTCCCAGAGCCAGAGCCTGCGGGCAAAAGGGGCTCCCTCAGCCTCCATCCAAGCTGGGGAGTGGGTTACCGGTGGGAACCCATTGGAACCGTACACACTACACAGGTGCAGGGAAAGGCAGTCACCATCAACCTGCCGGGAGGAGAAGAACCGCAGCCGTCTATGGGACCCGTCCATCCCGCCGTTTGTTTTACCGGAGACTTTGTGTTCATCATTGGCTGAGTGAGTACCACCGTGCCGTGCGGCACAGCGCTGCCCCCGTGACCCTGCACCTCACCGGGCCCCGTAACCCGCCTGCCATCCATCCCTACCCCTCACCGGGTCCCGGGACAACCAACCCCCCTACCCACGGAGGGGAGAAACAACATCCAAACTGCTCCCTGTCATCGCTCCCGGGATCCCTGTCCAGAGCAGCGGTGGTGTCACAACCTCACCACAAGCGTGGGTGGCGTCATGGACAATATCCCTAAACCAAAATCACCCCCCTTTCACTCACGGGCGAGGAACGCCGCTCGAGTCCCCGGGATCCGGCCCACCGCTCGAGCCACCACCGAGCAGCAGCAGCAGCAGCCGGACCCGAGCAGTGGGTGAGCGCAGCGTCCCCTCCTCCGCCCACGACAACTCGGCATCACGAACAGGATCTTACCGCTCTGCCGTCTGGTAGAGGTGCGCCTTGTGATCGCCGGAGGTGTCCGGCCGAAAATTTTGAGAAGCCGCCATTTTGGGAGCGAAAAGTCCCCGCTCGAGCGTCTTCCCGAGTAGTGGAGGCGCGAAAGCCAAAAGCCCGCCCCTGTAGAGGAGGAGCTGGAAAAAGACTAAGGGGGACTTATGGCGTCTGGCCGCATGTAGCTCGCGGCTATAAAAGCAGGGACGCCAGGACTCTGCAGCAATACTGGGTTCCTGGAAAACCTCATTGCACGGCGACGTGGCTGAGAGACCAGACCGCCCCGCTGAGTAACCGTCTGCAGGCCCACATGCAGCTTCTCCTGGAGGAGTGGGAGACCAACATGGCGGACGTGATGGCTGCTATGCGGAGACGCGAGGTGGAGGATTCGGAGGAGCGGGTAAGAGACCCACGCCCCTGTGTTCCCGAGGGATCGGCCACTGCGGCTCAGGGGCCCGGCCTGCACCCGTTCACCCTGCTGCCTCCCCCGCTACCCGTGTTAGCCGCTGCCGCCCCGCCACTAGGCCCGCTACCCGTCCAACCGGTAGCGATACCCTGCCAACCCGCCCCGGCGGACCGACCGGCTGCAGACGCTCAGGACCGCCCTGAACCGCTTCGGTGGGAACCGCCGAGACCGCGGCCCCTTAACGAAAATGTGCCGGAGGTCCCGGCAGTGATTGCGCCAGACTCCGAGCCCGGGACCGTGACATGGATGAAGGCTCGAGTGATTGAGTTCCACCAACGCCAGCAAAGTCAGATATACCTCATGATGGAGCAGTGGACCAATGAGGTGGAAGTGCTGGTTGCAACTGCCCCGATGCATGGGATGGGAGCAGATGTGACGGAGCCGACGGGTAGCCCACGTCCCCATGTCCTACCAGGACCGGTCACTGCGGCTGGGGGGCCCGGCCCTGCCTCGGCCCTCATATCGTCCATGCCATTATTCTTGGGGCGCCTCAGCGTTGACCAACCTGACCTACTGCCCTACGCAACCACAGAAGGATCTGATGTGCTGGATACTGGGAGCCGGGAGGCTGCGGCAGCTGGCGGCAATCCGCCTGATGCAGAGACAAGTGATAGTGACTCCGGCTCCGGTGCTGAGCCCACCTCTGAAGTTGAGAAGGCGAACGAGCGCCTCCATTACGTGGGAGAGCCGGTGGTTTATTACACCCAGCGCACTGGTGGAAACGGATACCGGGCGCCTCTTTCCCAGCAGGCCTGTCACTGCATGTTCGATATGTTGGTGGCAGAGGGTGAGGCCACCTCAGCGGAAAGCGAGCAGTGATGGCGGCGGAGCCCCGCCTAAAAGTTGTCCCCGTTGGGACCACCAGCAACGTTGTTTCGAAAGTTTGTGAATGATAAGAAAGAATAAACCGAAGATGTTACCTGATTGACCAACACTGATTAGAACCGGTCGTTGCCGGCAACTGTTGTCCCCGTGGGGACTGTTTACAAGCAATGCGTAGAAACTGCTACGGACAAGCCCGAGAACTTGTAGGGCAACCACAAACTTAGTGGAGTGTAAATAAAATGTTTGTTGGCTTGTACCATGACCGCCTCCGGAGAGGCTGATTTGAAGGATGGGCCTGGAGGAAAGAGATGGCCCAGGCCCGCCACTACCGCAACCGGTGGCGATCCTCCGGGGGTTTCAGGGGTTCCCCATGGATGTGGGTCCCCTGGAAAGGACAGAACCCGCTCGGGTAACTTGTGCTGGACTGGGGTCAAGGGGTGCTGCCCATTTGCTTAGGGGCAGCATCAGGGCCAGGTTGCTTGGGTGGGAAAGAGCGGAAGCCGTTACCGTTAGCAACGTTTAAGAAATGTGCCTCCCGATGTGGGAAGAGTTAATATACTTGTATTATATGTTACCGTTTTATCTCTTTTCAGTTGTGAAAATAAAACTGGTGATGGACGGGCAGCCCGCGGACGGTCTGCATTTTACTAAGGAGGAATGTGGCACCCTGGACAAGCCAGGACGTCACAGGTACTACACCAACACACCCCACACCCCGGTCAGGCACACCAAAGCCAAACATAAAATCCTTGTTGCCTTCCTCCAGGGGCTGATGTCCACACCAGGGGGTGGGCCAGGCGGTTGGTCTCGCCCCCCGAGGAGTTCACAGTCCTAGAGGCGGTGGAGGTGGAGGTGGCTCGGCGGTACCGGACCGGTACGCAAAGAGAAGC
This sequence comes from Anomaloglossus baeobatrachus, assembly GCF_048569485.1. Taxonomy (NCBI): domain Eukaryota; kingdom Metazoa; phylum Chordata; class Amphibia; order Anura; family Aromobatidae; genus Anomaloglossus; species Anomaloglossus baeobatrachus. The sequence continues at coordinate 412,353,449 of NC_134356.1, forward strand.
CAGCACCAACCGGCAGGGCTTACGGACCCCGACATGGCTAGGAGTCGTCGCTGAAATTGTCAAATCCGTTAGCGAAGGGAACCTCCGGGGTTTCCCAGCAGCCAAGTCCCGATAGAAGGCAACAGGCCAACCGTTAGAGAGAAACACAGTCACCGCCAAGGCTAAAGTTCCCAGGGCCAGAGCCTGCGGGCAAAAGGGGCTCCCTCAGCCTCCATCCAAGCTGGGGAGCGGGTTACCGGTGGGAACCCATTGGAACCGTACACACTACACAGGTGCAGGGAAAGGCAGTCACCATCAACCTGCCGGGAGAAGAACCGCAGCCGTCTGTGGGACCCGTCCATCCAGCCGTTTGTTTTACCGGAGACTTTGTGTTCATCATTGGCTGAGTGAGTACCACCGTGCGGCACAGCGCTGCCCCCGTGACCCTGCACCTCACCGGGCCCCGTAACCCGCCTGCCATCCATCCCTACCCCTCACCGGGCCCCGGGACAACCAAACCCCCTACCCACGGAGGGGAGAAACAACATCCAAGCTGCTCCCTGTCATCGCTCCCGGGATCCCCGTCCAGAGCAGCGGTGGTGTCACAACCTCACCACAACCGTGGGTGGCGTCACGGACAATATCCCTAAACCAAAATCACCCCCCTTTCACTCACGGGCGAGGAACGCCGCTCGAGTCCCGGGGATCCGGCCCACCGCTCGAGCCACCACCGAGCAGCAGCAGCCGGACCCGAGCAGTTGGTGAGCGCAGCGTCCCCTCCTCCGCCCGCGACACAGAGCCAGACAGATAGGTAATGAGAGAGACACAGAAACAAAGACAGACAGACAGGGAATGAGAGAGACAGAGACAGACAGATAGGGAATGAGAGAGAGACAGAGACAGATAGGGAATGAGAGAGAGAGAGAGAGACAGACAGATAGGGAATGAGAGAGACAGAGAAACAAAGAATGAGAGAGAGAGAGACAGACAGAAAGGAAATGAGAGAGACAGAGAGACAGAGACAGACAGGGAATGAAAGAGACAGAGACAGACAGGGAATGAGAGAGACAGAGACAGACAGGGAATGAGAGAGACAGAGACAAGGAGTGAGAGAGACAAGGAATGAGACAGACAGGGAATAAGAGAGACAGACAAGGAATGAGAGAGACAGACAGGGAATGAGAGAGACAGACAGGGAATGAGAGAGACAGACAGGGAATGAGAGAGAGAGGGAATGAGAGAGACAGACAGGGAATGAGAGAGACAGACAGGGAATGAGAGAGACAGACAGGAAATGAGAGAGACAGACAGGGAATGAGAGAGACAGACAGGGAATGAGAGAGGCAGACAGGGAATGAGAGAGACAGACAGGGAATGAGAGAGACAAACAGGGAATGAGAGAGACAGACAGGGAATGAGAGAGACAGACAGGGAATGAGAGAGACAGACAGGTAATGAGAGAGACAGACAGGGAATGAGAGAGAAAGGGAATGAGAGAGAAAGGGAAAGAGAAAAAAGGGAATGAAAGAGACAGGGAATGAGAGAGACAAAGACAGGGACTGAGAGAGAGACAGGGAATGAGAGAGAGAGACAGGGAATGAGAGAGAGAGACAGGGAATGAGAGACAGACAGGGAATGAGAGACAGACAGGAAATGAGAGAGAGACAGGGAATGAGGGAGAGACAGGGAATGAGAGACAGACAGGGAATGAGAGACAGACAGGGAATGAGAGACAGACAGGGAATGAGAGACAGAAAGGGAATGAGAGAGACAGGGAATGAGAGAGAGACAGGGAATGAGAGAGACAGGGAATTAGAAACAGATGGGAATAAGAGAGACAGGGAATGAGAGAGACAGGGATGAGAGAGAGACAGGGAATGAGAGAGAGACAGGGAATGAGAGAGAGACAGGGAATGAGAGACAGACAGGGAATGAGAGAGAGAGACAGGAATGAGAGAGAGACAGGGAATGAGAGAGAGACAGGGAATGAGAGACAAACTAAAGAATGTATGTCTGGAACACCAATGGTGTGAACAGGGTGCAAGACTCAAAAATATACAACTAAACAATAGGATAAAGAGTTTCACACCAGTCACAATGTATAGGGGAATAATGAAAAGCATAACTGCTATGGGAATACTAGACTGAAAAATACAATGGACTATCTGAAATAAGTGAAAAACATGAAAATGGTATCTGCATAACTGCTATGAAAAATAGGAATGAGAGATATTTAGCCATTGTATTGATCAATGCAAAGGAGCCCCATGTGTATGTGTAACCTTACCTGCAGTTAAAAACTTGCTCAATATTGTTTAGTTGTATATTTTTGAGTCTTGCACCCTGTTCACAGGTGAGGTTACACATAGGTTAGGGACCCCAAAAATAGTGATTACCTTGGCGTTTGGTTTTGGGGCTCCTTTGCATCGATCAATACAATGGCTAAATATCTCTCATATCAGTTATGCAGATACCATTTTCATGTTTTTCACTTATTTCAGATAGTCCATTGTATTTTTCAGTCTAGTATTCCTATAGCAGTTATGCTTTTCATTATTCCCCTATACATTGTGACTGGTGTGCAACTCTTTATCCTATTGTTTAGTTGTATATTTTTGAGTCTGGCACCCTGTTCACATCATTGGTGTTCCAGACATACATTCTTTAGTTAGTATGCACTTTTTGTCTGAGAACCCTGTCCCACCCATAGCCATGTGTCTTATTTCACACATATATAGCTTGGTCCCTTGCTTCCCATACAGAGCAAGTTTTTAACTGCAGGTGAGGTTAGGGACCCCAAATAGGTTAGGGACCCCAAAAATAGAGATTACCTTGGCGTTTGGTTTTGGGGCTCCTTTGCATTGATCAATACAATGGCTAAATATCTCTAATTCCTATTTTTCATAGCAGTTATGCAGATACCATTTTCATATTTTTCACTTATTTCAGATAGTACATTGTATTTTTCAGTCTAGTATTCCTATAGCAGTTATGCTTTTCATTATTCCCCTATACATTGTGATTGGTGTGCAACTCTTTATCCTATTGTTTAGGGAATGAGAGACAGACAGGGAATGAGAGAGAGAGACAGGGAATGAGAGAGACAGGGAATGAGAGAGAGACAGGGAATGAGATAGACAGACAGGGAATGAGATAGACAGACAGGGAATGAGAGAGACAGACAGGGAATGAGAGAGACAGAGAGGGAATGAGAGACAGACAGGGAATGGGAGAGACAGGCAAGGAATGAGAGAGACAGGCAAGGAATGAGAGAGACAGGCAAGGAATGAGAGAGACAGACAGGGAATGAGAGAGACAGACAGGGAATGAGAGAGACAGACAGGGAATGAGAGAAAGAGACAGAGAATGAGATAGAGACAGATAATGAGAGAGACAGGGAATGAGGGAGAGACAGGGAATGAGAGACAGACAGGGAATGAGAGACAGACAGGGAATGAGAGAGAGACAGGGAATGAGAGAGAGGGACAGGGAATGAGAGAGAGGGACAGGGAATGAGAGAGAGACAGGGAATGAGAGAGAGACAGGGAATGAGAGAGCGACAGGGAATGAGAGAGAGACAGGGAATGAGAGACAGACAGGGAATGAGAGAGAGACAGGGAATGAGAGAGAGACAGGGATGAGAGAGAGACAGGGATGAGAGAGACAGGGAATGAGAGACAGACAGGGAATGAGAGAGAGACAGGGAATGAGAGAGAGACAGGGATGAGAGAGAGACAGGGATGAGAGAGAGACAGGGAATGAGAGAGAGACAGGGAATGAGAGAGAGACAGGGAATGAGAGAGAGACAGGGAATGAGAGAGAGACAGGGAATGAGAGAGACAGGGAATGAGCGACAGGGAATGGGAGAGAGACAGGGAATGAGAGAGAGACAGACAGGGAATGAGAGAGACAGGGAATGAGAGAGAGACAGGGAATGAGAGAGAGACAGGGAATGAGAGAGAGACAGGGAATGAGAGACAGACAAGGAATGAGAGATACAAATACAGGGAAAGAGACATACTGCAGGGAAAGAGACATATCCATCACCTCTATGACGACAAACACCTCAATAAACAAGGAGTCAGCCATCTAGCAAGAGAGCTAAAGGACATGGTTCTAAACAGACCTCCAAGACCACAAGCAAGACACCCACCAAACAGATGGCAGCCCACAGAGACCCCTGGAGAGAGTCCACAGAGATGGCAGAAATACTCAAGACCACATGCCCCAAAATGGCAATACAAAGCAACAGAGGGCAGCAACATGGCAGAAATAAGGACATTGCTCAACACATTGTGCAGCAAACTCTTAGGACACTACTAAAATATGCCACCCAAACCCACCACTAAATCCGGTTATGTCCTATGAAAATCTATCCTTCCTCATTATAAGGTATATCAACTAAATATGACATCCTTAGTTATCAGCAGCTGGAACATTCAAGGATTGAATGCCTCAGCTTTTGGGTCCAAGACAAATGACCCAGACTTCAAACAAAGGCTAAAGAACATTGACATCCAGATCCTCCTGGAGACATGGGCCCGGGCAGAGGAGGAATCTCTCGCACCCATGGGATACAAGGAATTTTCTGTCTCCGCCCAGAAAAACAAGAACACCAAACATGGCCGCTGCTCAGGGGGCATACTAATATGGTACAAGGAGGAGATCCAAGAACATATCAAGGCAATAAAAAGAGGAGAAAGCCATATCTGGATGCAGATAAGCAGCTCCATCCTCACCTCTCAGCAGGACATCTACCTCTGCGCAGCCTACATCCCTCCATCAGAATCCCCATACTATAAGCCGGACATCTACGAGGAACTTCAGAGGGAGGCTGCCCAATTCCAGTCCAAAGGTAAGGTGCTCATCTGTGGAGACCTGAACGCCAGGACAGGTACAGAGAAGGACTACCTGTCACCTGACGGAAACACATACGTCCTGGGAGATGAGCCCTTCTACAGAGACTCAGTACAGACAACAAGAAACAGCTATGACAGAGTGGTGAATAAAAGCGGCAGAAAACTGCTGAACCTGTGCCGGAGCTTGGGGCTGCATATACTGAACGGGCGCACCAGGGGGGACTCATTAGGGAGATTTACACTAAGCTCCCACACGGGCAGTAGTGTAGTGGATTATGCCATAACAGACATGGACCCAGCAAACATGAATGCCTTCATAGTCACCCCCGACACCCACATGTCAGACCACAACCAGACACTGCTGTACCTGAGATCCACGGACAAGTCACCCACACAAAAGCCCCACTTGAGCGGTCTCCACAATTTGCCACCATCCTTCAAGTGGTCCAAACAGTTAGCCATTGAATACACCAACACGACCAACAGAACAGAGATTAAAGAGCTGCTTGTAAACTTTCACACAAAATCCTATACATCAAACCAGCAAGGGGTCAACCTGGCAGTAAACGACTTTAATAACATCCTATATACCATGGCAGAGCTAGCAGGCCTCAGAAGGACCAACTCCAAGAGACCTACAAATAAACAAGGCCAAAAATGGTTTGATAAAGAATGCAAGACACTGCGCAACTCCCTAAGGATAGCCTCAAATCAAAAACACAGAGACCCGGACAACAAGGAGCTAAGAGTGGTCCATGACACCCTACAGAGGCAATACAAGCGAACGCTCAAGGAGAAAAAACAAAAGCACATCTCCCACAAACTGCAGCAGCTCGAAGACTCCCTCCAGGATAACTCATTCTGGGAGACATGGAGCCATATCGGTACAAGTCCCAAGCAAAGTACCCTCCACATTCAAAATGGCAACATCTGGCACAGCTACTTCAAGGGCCTCTACAAGAATATCCCAGAAGACGACCTAACCCCAGAACAAGAGCATATAATGACTAAACTGAGGGACATGGAGGAGACAATCAAGGACTTTCAAAATCCTCTGGACATACCAATCAGTGTGCTGGAAATAAAAGACAGAATCAAACTGCTAAAATCTAAGAAGGCCGCGGGCAGTGACGGCATCCTGCCAGAGATGATCAAATACAGTTCCCCAGATATTCATGCAGCACTGGCTAAACTATTCACCCACGTCCTGAGTGCCGGCTACTTCCCTCAAAGCTGGAATCAAGGTCTCATAACGCCCATCTACAAGGATGGAGACCGATATGACCCAGCAAACTACAGAGGGATCTGTGTCAACAGCATTCTGGGAAAACTGTTTAACAGCATCATTAATAAAAGGATTATCGCCTTCCTCACCCAGGGTGACGTCCTCAGCAGAAGCCAAGCTGGGTTCATGCCAAACCACCGCACCACGGACCACATTTACACCCTGCAAAGCCTCATCAAGACCCACGTCCACGACAAAAAACAGGGGAAAATATTTGCATGTTTCGTGGACTTCAAAAAGGCCTTTGACTCAGTGTGGCATCCAGGCCTGTTCCTGAAACTCCTGGAGAGCGGAATAGGTGGCAGGACCTACGACGTGATCAAGAGCTCATACACTGAGAACCGGTGCAGCGTGAAGGTGAACGGAAAGAGGACGGCTTTCTTCCGACAGGGCCGTGGGGTCAGACAGGGCTGCAGCCTGAGTCCAACTCTATTCAACATCTATATAAATGGACTAGCAACAGCTCTAGAGTCCTCCCCCACTCCAGGCCTCAGTCTGCATGACCGAGAGGTGAAGTTCCTGCTGTACGCAGATGACCTCCTGCTACTCTCCCCAACTGAAAGAGGCCTCCAAGATAGCCTGGCAGTACTGGAAACATTCAGCACCACATGGGCGCTTCCCATCAACCAAAAGAAGACCAAAGTCATGGTGTTTCAGAAGAGGAACCAGAACAAAATAAACACTCCCTCCTTCACATTAAATGGCTCCACACTGGAGAACACCAGCAGCTACACCTACCTCGGTCTGGAGCTAAGCAATAACGGGAGCCTCAAGCAAGCAGCAGAAGCCCTGAAAGGAAAAGCATGCAGAACCTTCTATGCCATCAGAAGACAACTGTACCACCTCAAACCACCTGTGAGAGTCTGGCTCAAGATATTTGACAGCGTCATCACCCCTATACTGCTATATGGCAGCGAGGTATGGGGCCCAGTGACCTACCCAGACCACACAAAGTGGGATTCCAGCCCTACCGAAGTCTTCCACATGGAGTTCTGTAAATATCTCCTCCAAGTCCATCGCAGCACCTCAAACATAGCCTGTAGGGCAGAGCTGGGCCGATTCCCCTTATGGTTCACTATACACAAGAGGGCGCTATCACACCAGGCACACACACAGAACAGCAACCCCAGCTCCTACCATCATAAAGCCCTGCTGAGCCGGAGCCCAGAGCAAGCCAGGAACCCCGGCAGCCAGTCCAGCCAAAGTCAGCAACACCCCCTGACAAAAGCCCAAATAAAAGAGATCTCAGAGAGCTGCAAGATGCAATACATAGAGGACTGGAAGAGTGAATTAGAGAACTCCCAGAAACTCACCATCTACCGGTCACTGCGGAGGGACTACACTCTGGCCCCATATCTGGAAAGGCTACGCCACCCCAAAGACAGGCAGACCCTGAGCCTGTACAGACTGAGTGCCCACAGCCTAGAGGTGGAAACAGGGCGGCACCGACAGACATACAAGCCGCGAGAGAACAGACTGTGCCAGCACTGCCAGCAGGGGGCTCTGGAGGACGAGACGCATTTCCTACTGCACTGTGACAAATACTCAGCAGTGAGGGGCTCCCACTTCCAGAAATTTACCACCCATAGCCCGGGCTTTCCATCCATGGATGAGGACATGAAACTCCGCTTCCTACTGGGGGAAGAGGAATCAATGGTGGAGATCGCCGCCCAATATGTCACCACATGTCATAAGCTGAGGGGAACCTAAGACCCCTAAATGGACTGTCAGAGCCCAAATTGTGCCCCCCAACTCCCCATAACCCTGATCCCCTCCCACCACACTTACTGTATTTCTCTTGCTTTGGCAACACTAATTGTATTTTGGTCCTGCCAATAAAGCATATTTGAATTTGAATTTGAATTTGATACTGCAGGTAAAGAGACAGACAGAGACAACTAGACAGACAGACTACAAGCACAGTTACACACACTATACATTATTACCTCATCTTGCAGTTTCTGATCAGTGAAGAGCAGGTGAGAAACCACGGGGACTTACACGGAGGCTGCTGCAGCTGAACAGCAGGACCTGCATGTTCACTGGTCATGTGATCAGGCACATGATTAGTTAGATGACAGGTCCTTCACTGCAGCCTCCATAGTACATTTTCCTGTCCTGCACCGATTACATACATCAGTGCAGAGTAGGAGAGAGGGCAGCTCTCTATGAGTAACTCGGGCCCCCTCATTGCTCTGATGGCGGCCCTGCCCCCTGGGGCCCGGTGAGCTGAGGGATGAAAGGGGAGGGGGGCCTGAGCTGTCAGCTGCGGGATCCTCCTCCTGCCTCCAGCTCACGAGCCCCATAGCAGTGGCGTGGTCTGCCTCTATTGACGGTACGCCACTGCCCCTACATGCCTTCCCACATATATCTGGTCCTCTGCGACCAGAATTGTAATACACATATAAATATAACATTAAACAAATGAATGGTTACTTTGAAGTCCAGATAACTTATGGCTAAAGGCCAGAGTTAATTTCACTTATCCGGATGAGGACACACACTTTTAAGACAACCAGCTGGAAACAATCTTTTCCCACTGTTGGCAGTATTGTCCATGCGCCTGCCCATTCGTAGCACTGTGAACGGCAGTCCTGGACCCATTTCTGAGGGTCCAGTAGTTCCTTCCTCCTTCTCCCCTGTCTATGGATGCAGGTCCCTGATTCACAACACTGCCCTAGAAGGTTTCCTGGGGACACTGGGCAAACGACAGAGTCCATGAGACAATATCCTTGGGGACAAAGGCAAGGTCTTTGGGACAAAGGGGCAATGTCCTTGGGTCAAGGGCAAAGTCCACAGGGAAAAAGGGCAAGGTCAATGGGGAAAGGATAGTGTGTGAAGTCCAGAAGCCAGGACAGAGTCTATGGAGAACGGCGTACAGCTTTCCTGCCATTCGCAGTCCTGCCATCCAGCAGAGGGGTGCGCAACATGCGCAACACACCCAGCCAGATGTTAAAGGGCTGGCTGGGTGTGTGGCATGGGTCCGCACTTTAAGCCAGAGTGTGGTACTCAGGTCACTGGAGGTCATACCGTGGGAACCCTCCACTGAACTCAGTGACGTCACTGCTGCCAGGCAGATCCCCCTTGTCAGTGTTTACTGGAGCCTGGAGAGATGTTTTTGGTCTCTCCAGGCTCGAATGTAGCAGAGCCAGGACCGTCATGGGAAGTCATATGGATTGCAGCAGAACTTCAAGGGTCATTTTGGGGTTTATAAAGAGAGGAAAGAGAGTGTTGTATTTATTTCAAATAAAGGATTTGTCTCTGTTTGTTTATTTCTTTTTACTTATAGGATTAGTGATAGGGGGTCTCATATACCTTTACCCATCACTAATTCTGGGCTTGATGACAGTTGTGCACTGTCATTAACCTTTATTACCCTGATTGCTACTGCACCAGGGCAATCGGGAAGAGCCCGGTAAAGCACCGGGATTGTCACATCTAATGGATGCGACAATTATGGGGTGGCCGTTGGCTGCTATTCTTAGCCTGGGGAGTCCCAATAACCATGGGTCTCCCCAAGCTGAGAATTTCAGCCCCCAACTGTCGGATTTATCTTGACTGGGTATCAAAATTAGGGGGACCGCTGCATGCGGTTCCTCATCTTTTGATACACAGCCAAGATTAGCCCACAGCTGGGGGGCAGACCTGTAGCCATGGCTTTATCTGTGCTGGTATTATGTATGAGCACAAATGAGCAGACCAAGAAATAGCATTACAGACGTGCGGTAGGCTCTATAAGTATAATGCTCACCCCAACACCATTTTTTACAGCACATGTTCAGATCCCCATAGACTTCAGTGTTCAACGTTCGGGCAGATGTTTGCGTTAAAATCCATCCAGAACCGGACTTTTTTTTTTTAAAGCCTGGCCAGACCCACCAGACCCTAAAATCTGTGGGTCACTCATCGCTAATGTTAACTAAACCGATCTCCATTTTTGATATCGACTCCACTTGCCACTTGCTCAGGGATGCCTTGCTCAGATTGTACATGATATATGTGAAGCTACACCTTGGGCAGTTGGCAACTACACCACCAGGTGTCGCCCAAGCACAACCAAACAGGATCTAATAGCAGAAGCCCTAGGTGGTGCTGAACCTAGGGGAGAGTAAGGGTGCTTTCACATATCCGGTTTTTGCCGTCAGGCACAATCCGGTTTGTGCCTGATGCAACAGATCCATCGCAGATTGTGGTAAAACTGATGCGACGGATAAGATAAAAAAACGGATCCATTGTAGCAGTTTGTACCGAGAATCCAACTGTGGCGTGGATAACCTGAGTGACGTCACCGCTGGCAGCGCGACTCACTTCAGTTGCTCCGTGGAGCTCACAGCGAGCAGCAGTGTTCTATAGCTGCTCCTGTCAGCTTCCGATGTAGCAGAGTTGAAAGCGTTGTGGGACCTCGTGCGGATTAAGTCAGATCTGGAGGGGTATTTAGGGATTAACAAAGTGGTAAAAGAGGGTGTTTTTTTGTCTTTTATTTCAAATAAAGGATTTTTCTGTGTTTGTGTTTATTTACTTTCACTACAGTTTAGTGATGGGGTGGTGTCTCATAGACACCTGCCATCACTAAGCTAGAACTTAATGGCAGCTATGGACTGCTATTAACTCCTTATTACCCCGATTGCCACCGCATCAGGGCAATCGGGATGAGCCGGGTAGATTCTCGGGACTGTCGCATCTAATGGATTTCCAGGCGGCTGCTGGCTGAAATTTTTAGACTGGGGGGCTCCCCATAATGTGGGGCTCCCCATCCTGAGAAAACCGGCCCTCAGCCGTTTGGCTTTACCTTGGCTGGTATCGAAATTAGGGGGACTGCACACCTTTTTTTTTAAATTATGTATTTATTTTACTGCAAGATATAGACCCACCCACTGGCAGCTGTGATTGGTTACAGTGAGACAGCTGTCACTCAGCGTTGGGGCGCGTCTGACTGCAACCAATCATAGGTGCCGGTGGGCGGGGAAGTAGTGAATAAAAAGATGGAATAATGAGCGGCCGGCATTTTCAAAGCAGGAGAAACTGCGCCGCGGGAGCAGTGTGACAGCTGTGCAACGCCACGCCGTCCCAGTGATCGGTGAGTATGAGAGAGGGGGTGAAAGGGAGAGACCAACAGACCGACAGAGATAGAAAGACTACTAGTCCAGACAGAATAGGGGAAAGCGAAGCAGAATCAAAACACAAGCCGGAGTCTGTACACAAGGGAGTCCGTCGGATGGAGGGGATGAGATCCGACAACAGAGGTGGAACTGAGTGGAGAATGTGGGTAATGCAGACGGGGGTAAGATGGAGGGAAAAGGACAGAACACCGGGACGAGCGGAGACGCGAAGATGAGATGCAGGGGTCACGGGGAGGTCAGGGAAAGCAGACACGGGCAGAGTCAGGAAGTCGGGGGAGCTGCAGAAGGGGAACAGTAACGGGACAGGATCAGGGAACACAAGAGCCAAACCAAGCCATACACTTGCCAAAGCCGCAAATAATACTGGCGGAGCGGCAGCAGGGTCGGTTCCATAATAAAGTAGAGAGGAGTCCAAATCGAGGTCCGAAGGACCCCTCCCCCAGGGTCAGGGAGAGGCCGAAAAACCGGAGGGGACCAAAAGGGGTAAACCAGCTCTGCAGGAAGCCGGCCAGCAGAGCAAGGCGAGAAACCGGCTCTGCAGGATGGCGGGAATGCAGAGCATGGTCATGACAATATACAGTAAGACTGAGTGTATTCGTAAGACCCCTGTATTATGAGATGCTAGACTGTATGGGCTCTTTCCAGGTAGGAGACATTTCTGTCACATGATAGGGGCCTGTTCGAAATACAACCCATACAGCCGACCCACCTATTAGATATTCATCCAATCTCAAAACAAAAGGTAAGCTTAGATTCAGCATCCTAGTGCCAGTATAGCACTGGTTTTACTTTATATATGAAAATCCTGCTGGTTGGTTTCTCTTTAAAATCTATTAGCAATTTGTTTATTGTGGAATGAAGCTAAAAAAAAACAGCCAGTAAAAAAGCCACAAAAACACAAAAATAAACTAAAAAAACATCAGCATTCAAAAACATTGAAAAAGCACTTAGGAAAGGACAAAATGCAAATGCTGAAAAAAAACGCTTCAGAAAATTTCTGACATTTCCTGAAGCCTTTTCTTGAAAAACTTGGTGAGTTCGGCTGCCTAAAAAAGATGTGATGTGCAAATACACTTATTGAGTTTGGTGTTATTTTGGAATTGATTTCTTTCCAATGCCAATTGTTGTTGCCAGTATTCAAAATACAGTATATTTACAGTATCTGTAAATATAGCTTTGTAAATATCTTATTATATCTTTTCATGGGACAACACTGAAGATATGACACTTTGATACAATGTAAAGTAGTCAGCCTACAGCTTGTATAACAGTGTAACTTTGGTGTGACCTCTGAACAACTCAACACAGCCATTAATATCATAACCGCTGGCAACAAAAGTAAGTACGCCCCTGAGAAAAAGCAAGTTAGTAAAGTAGTCAGTAAAATAAGTGCAAACTGGAATAAAAAAATAATAATCTCTCCTCTAAAATGTTGCTTTTGGCCCAATGTTTTTCCCTTTTACAAGGGAAAGACCACACAATTTGTTACCCAGTTTTCATCTGAGCGCGCTAATACCCCACATGTGGTCAGAAACCTCTGACAAACAGTTGGGCTCGGAAGCCAAGAGCACAATTTGAATTTTGGAACACAAATTTGGCTGAAATAGATTGCTGGCACCATGTCGCATTGTCAGGACCCCTAAGTAGTGATGGGCGAACCCGAACTGTAAAGTTCGGGGTCCGTACCGAACACATAGTGTTTGTGCACATTGCAGCCGTCCCTGGAAATTGCACATTGTTTCTTAGCACCATAACCAGGCGCTTTACCCGGCTCGACCAGCGGCCCAGATGGTGGTGGCATGCTGGGTAATAAAGGGGTTAATACCAGCTTTGTATTCTCAGCTGGTATTAAAGGAGTTGTCCGACATTAGCTTACCAAACATTTTTGAGTTTATCTGTGCTGTATTGTCATATAAATCACCCCTACATTGTTATTTTTTGTTTTCTAACTTTTGTTCCTCTTGAATTCTGACTTAATTCTCTGCAGCTCCTTGTTTACATTCAGCTCCAGCAAACTGACCACTTCCTGTGCCACACCTCCCAGTCAGAGCTAGCTCCGCCCGGCCTCAGTGTCCAGGCTCACCCCCTACCCGCCCTCACTGTCCAGCCTTGCCCCCTGCCCGCCCCCAGCACACACATTCCCTGTCAATATTCTGCCCCAGCACCTGACCTGTTATCACTCTAGCATTGGAAATAACAGCCCCACATCGGGCTCTGCGCCTGACACACACACTGGGCTCTGTGCCCCCCACACACATCGGGCTCTGCAACCCCCCCACACACACACGCACACACACACACACACAAACAAACGGCGCTCTGTACCGACCCCCGACCCCCCATCATTCTGTACCGACCCCTACCCCTATAGGGAACACATGTAGGCTACATTCACATGACCATTCCGTTTTTGCGGTCCGCAAAAAAAGGTCCGTTTTTTTCACGGATGCATCCGTGTCATCCGTGTGCCTTCCGTTTTTTTGCGGACCGCAAAAAACGGAAGCAGCAAGATAAATAGATGAGTAGATATAGAGATGGATAGATAGATATAGAGACAGTGAGATAGAGGGATGGATGAATGAATGAACAGAGGGATAGATAGATATAGAGACAGAGAGATAAACGGATGAATGAATGGGATAGATAGATAGATGAGAAAGACCTATATAATGTCTTACCCCCCTGCATATTCTAAGGTGGCACCCTTTAGTGACTTTCATGTGGCACTAAAGGGTGCTTAGCCTTGTATTTAGCCAAAAAATAAATAATTAAAAAAAATCAACGTGGGTCCCCCCCCCCATCTTTTGTAGCCAACTAGAGTAAAGCAGACGGCTGCAGCCTACAAACCACAGCTGGCAGCTTCACCTTGGCTGGTAATCCAAAACAGAGGGCACCTCACGCTGTTATTTTAAATTATATAAATAATTTAAAACAAAAAACGTGGGTTCCCCCCCAGATTGGATCACCAGCCAAGGTAAAGCGGACAGCTGTGGTCTGGTATTCTCAGACTAGGGAGGTCCACTGTTATTGGACACTCCCCAGCCTAAAAATAGCAGGCTACAGCCGCCCTAGAAGTGGTGCATCCATTAGATGTGCCAATCCTGGCGCTTCGCCCCAACTCATCCCATTGCCCTGGTGCAGTGGCAAACGGGGTAATATACAGGGTTGATGCTAGTTGGGTAATGTCACCTGGCATCAAGTCCAGCAGTTGGTGATGTCATGCGTCTATCAGATACCCGACATCACCAACCCAGTCAGTAAGAAAAAAAAAAAATAGACAACAAAAAAGTTTTATTTGAAAAACACTCCCCAAAACATTCCCTCTTTCACCAATTTATTGAAAAGAACAATAAAATCAGGGTCCGGCGTAATCAAATAAGGGGGTCCCACGACATCCATACCATAGTCAATGTCCCAGTCAATGAAGAACAGAATGTTCCCCATTGTCTGGGAGACCAGTGCAGTGACCTTAGCTAACATCAATAGGTCAGCCCAGGTCACTGCAGGGGATGACGAGCGCTGCCATCAGGATGTTAGATGAGATCATTACCTGCTGTGACGATCTCCTGTTCTCCTGATGTCACTGCCTTCTAAGCCCGCCGCGTTCTCAGCAGTATCACGAGAGCCCGTGACGTCACCGCTAGTGACAGTCTCGGGCCGCCCGTGAGACGTGATGTGAGAACACGGCGGGCATAGAAGGCAGTGACAGTGGTGACGTCGGCAGAGGACGAGATCATCACAGGAGGTAATGATCTCATCTAACCTCCTGCCAGCAGTGCTCATCATCCCCGCGGCTGCACGCACTGTGAGAAGCTGCTGATACACTGCAGTGCAAGCAGCCGCGGGGCTGACATCGAGCAGGACACAGACTGCACGCGCACTCTTGCTATCCTGGCTGGCGATGCTGGCGGTGACACCGTGGGTGGGGAGAGTACGGGGTGCGGGGGAATGTGTGGGAGGGTGCAGGGAAGCGGGCGGGGACTTACGCACTGTACAGCCCAGCAGGGCGGCAACAAGCTGTTCCCAGATTTGCATGTCAACATGGTCCTGCCCATGTTGACATGAAATGAGTGGAAGCAGCAAAATTGCGGCAGGAATGGTCACATGACCACTCTGAGCCAGGGGAGAGGGGCTGACAGCAGGGCAGGTAAGTGCTCACTATCTACTTACCTGCCCCAATGTAGCCCAAGAGGGCAATAATAAAAAAAAGTCAAAATAAGCCGGATAACCCCTTTAAGCCCAAAATTCATGGTGTCATGCCAAATTATACATGGCCACCATGAATTATTAGTAAAAAGTAAAAAAAAAAGCATAACACATACAAATTTTTTTATTAGACATAAAGCAAAACAAACATTTAGATACTCCATCTTTATTATAAAAAAAATCCTTAGTTCAACGTAATCTACAGGGAGAGCAATGTCAGCTCTGCTTCATCGCTCTGTACAGACAAGCTTCTATACAGAGCAAGAAGCAGGGAGAGCAATGTCAGCATCCTTCATCACTCTGTACAGACAATTGTCTATACAGAACGAGAATTAGGCTGACACTGACAGTGATAGTCAAAGTTCAATCAGCCATGAACTCGGGTGAACCCTGACGTCACCGCGAACATGGCTGAAAACAGCCAAAGACTGCCGAGTGACGAGCAGTGCAGTGAATACCCCCGAAAGTTAATGATCGGACCCAGAAGCAGAAGCGGCCGGGAGACAGTATCTGCAGGACGCGTCGCGGGACCTGTAAGTATAATGACAAAGTTTATTATTAACTATATTCTTTATTTTACAGCCCCCCAGCCCCATCCTATTACTGTAAAGTCCAAGCTCAGGGTTCGGACGAAAGTTCGTATTATCTCCGACCTTGAACACGGTCTTTACAAAAAAGTTCGAGTGAGGCTCCCGATCCCGAATGTCGGGGGGGATTCGCCCCTCACTACCCTTAAGGTGTCTAAATAGCAGAAACCGCACATGTAACCCCGTTTTGGAACTAGACCGATTAAGACATTCAAATTCATCTAGTAGTGTGTTCAGCACTTTGAACACATAGGTGATTCACAGAACTTTTTAAATTGTGGATGTGAAAACAATAATTAATTTTTTTTCTGCTAAAATATTGTTTTGGCCTTAAATTTATAATTTTCACATTGAATATTAGGAGTAAACGGATCCCCAATTTTGTTAGGCAGTTTCTCCCAAATGTGATCCCCATATGTAGTCAAAAACTGCTATCTAGGCATATGGCAGTGCTCGGAAAGGAAAATGCTCTATTTGATTTTTCATGCATACATTTGGGTGGAATAGATTGTGAAAGCCATGCCATATTTGCAGAACCCCTGACATGGCAAAACAGCATAAACCCCCACAAGTAACCCCATTTTGGAAACTAGACCCTTCAAAGAATTCATCTAGGGGTGCACTGAGCATTTTTAACCTACAGTTGATGCACAAAAGTTTATAACATTTAGATGTGAAAACAAAAAAATATTTTTTTTCCACTAAAATACTGTCTTAGCACCAAATTTATAATTTACACAATGGGTAATAAGAGAAAATTTACCCCGTAATTTGTTATGCATTTTCTCATGAACATGGTGATACCCCATATGTGGTCAACAACTAATTTTTGGACACATGCAAAACTCAGAAAGCAAAGAGGGCTATTTAATTTTTGGACTGCTAAAAAATCAGAAAAACCCCAAAGTCACCCCATTGTACAAAATATATCTCTCATTCAATTAATCTACGGCTGCAGTGACTAGTTTATAACATTCATGCCATGACTTTTTTTTCTGAAGAATTGCAATTATGCCAGCCTAGTGCCCATAAATTGTGCTCAGTTTGTGCTTCTGGAGACATGCACTGTAAAATGTTAATTGGGCTATCCCCCCCCACCCCCCCCCCCACCACCAGTATTGCCTTATACATGGTCGCTATACACTTATTCCCGATTGTCATTTTAAAACAGCAATGATGGAATAAGGCCTCTTAATAGCTGCTGTTTGAATGTTTATCGGCGGTTATTAAGGGGTTAAAAGAGACCTGTAGCTTTAAAGTCTTTAGTAACAACCTGTCATTGCAGGCAAATAGTATGTTATTCAGTAATGTCTGATTTTATTTGTACATATTCCCACTGAATTGTGAAGTGTTGTGGAATATGTCAGCACTATATAAATAAAGATTATTAATATTATGTAATATGTGTGAAAATTACCCTTTCTTAATCTGAAGGTTTGAGTGGCTGTAGCGGCTTTGGAGACTGTGCAGATAGATTGAGCAGAGAGCTGCGGGGTCATAGTCAAGTCAAGATTTCACCCTCTTCCTTTTGTCTCTGGCAGATTTAAAGTCTGTTATCTCTACAATTTGTTTGTATCAGTTTATTTATGCAGCTACTTGAAGCATCCCATCTGGAAACAAGAATGAACAGATTGTCAGTGCGGGAATGGGGGTAACTATAGGGGAGCCAAAATTGGATTGATCGTTTCTCTAGGCCCTGAACTTTGTGTCAAAAGTAAGGGGGGAAATATCAAAACACAAAATCCATATATAACTACACGCACGTCTTTGAGAAAGAACAATGCTTACTGTTAGTTTTCTTTTCTTCAACTAGTTTCTATATGCTTGTGCTATTTTCCCTTATAGTGTGATATTATGTTCTACAATAGAAGTGCATCTCAATTAATTAGAATATCATCACAAAGTTAATTTATTTCAGTAATTCAATACAAAAAGGGAAACGCAGATATTATATAGAGTCATTACACACAGAGTGATTTATTCCTATATATTATATAGAGTCATTACACACAGAGTGATCTATTTCAAGTGTTTATTTCTGTTAATGCTGATGATTATGGCTTACAGCCAATAAAAACCAAAAAGTCAATATCTCAGAAATTTAGACTATTACATAAGACCAACTGAAAAAATTATTTTAATCTCAGTAATATTGGCCTACTGAAAAGTCTGTACAGTAAATGCACTCATTACTTGGTCGGGCTCCTTTTGCATGAATTACTGCATCTATGCGGCGTGGCATGGAGGTGATCAGCCTGTGGCACTGATGAGGTGTTATGGAAGCCCAGGTTGCTTTGATAGCAGCCTTCAGCTTATCTGCATTGTTGGGTCTGGTGTCTCTCATCTTCCTCTTGACAATACCACATATATTCTCTATGAGGTCTAGGTCAGGTGAGTTTGCTGGCCAATCAAGCACAGTAATACTGTGGTTATTAACCCCTTCACGACCGTGGGCAGTAAAGTTACGTCCTATTTTAACATGACTTAACGACCAGGGAGGTAATTTTACTGCCTAAAGTTCATTTGATTGCCGTGGCCATCGCCACTACCTATCGACGATCGTTGTGATTGGCTGTTCAAATCTTAACCACCAACAACATCGATCGCACTGGTTTTTTCTATAACAATGCCTGAACCAGTGTGATCCTGTGAGATCCTGCTATGATGTGCCGCAGCAGCTGCAACAGATCATAGCAGGAAATCAAACATGGTGCCTCCCAGCCCCTGCAGAACTGATTGGAGCGATTGTGCAATGACGCACAATCGCTCCAATCAGCGTGCAGTGGGGCGGTCTGATCTGGAGGTGACCGCCCTCCCCAGGCTTGTGTTGTTCTGAGGAGCCCTCCCCTAGCATGTCTGCAGCGTGAACCGGCTGGTACTTGTAGTACCACAGCACCGCTGCTGCTGCCACCGCTGCTTTCTGTTTGCCGCTCCTGCTCCCCCTGTGAGTATTGCGTGCTGCCCCTGCACGCTCCCGTGATGGCCCCTGCACACTCCTATCATGGCCCCTGCCAGTGCTGATCTGCCCCCCTTGCTGCGATCTTCCCCCCCCCCGATCTCAATTCTTCTCCCGTGCTTCTGCCTCTGCTTCTCCGGTTTCCCCCTCCCCCTCTCCATCTGCTCTCCCTCTCCGATGTTCCCTACCTGCCTTCACCGGGTCGTCCGAGGTCTTCACTCGCCCGATCACATCTGCCTCCATTGCTGGGTCCTTCCTGGGTCTTCTGATGAGCTGTCCAACTTCCTGCCTGCTGCTCTCCTGTAATAAGCTGTCCACTTGCTGCCTTCTATTCCTCCTGCAGTTCCTCTGTTCAGTGATCCTCCTGTTAATCAACTAGGTACTGTGAGTATAATTATTTTTTTCTTGTATCCCCTGTCCATTTTTACACCTCATACATCTGTGCATCCACCCGAGCGCTGATCAGTGATGCAGATAACTATCTGCATCCATGGTCAATTTTCGGTGGGACTTTTTTTTTTGTCCGTATCTTGCGTAGTTTTTTTGCACCTCATCCGTGTGTGCGTCCTGCAGCGGCCGAGCACTGATCAGGGATGCACATAACGGATCGGCGTCTCTGCTTTTTTTTTTTCCGTATCCCTATCGCTTTTTGTATCTCATGAGTCCGTGTGTCCTGCAGCGGTCAATCAGTGATGCACATCACTGCACGGCATCTGCGTTTGAAAAGTCAAATGGCTCTCCTTCCCTTCTGAGCCCCGTCGTTCGCCCAAACAATTACTTTCCACCACATATGGGGTAACTGCGTACTCCGGAGAAATTACACAATAAATTTTATGGTGCATTTTTTGCTGATACCCTTGTAAAAATAAAAGCTACCTGGTTGAAGCAAAAATTTTGTGGTGAAAAAAAGTATAAATTTCACGGCTCAGCGTTATCAACTTCTGTGGAGCCCCTGGGGGTAGTAGGGGCTCACCAAACATCTAGATAAATTCCTTGAGGGGTCTAGTTCCAAAATGGGGTCACTTGTGGGGGAGCTCTACTGCTTAGGCACCATAGGGGGGTCTCCAAACGTGACACGGCGTCCGCTAATGATTCCAACCAATTTTGCTGTCAAATGGCGCTCGTTCCCATCTGAGCCCCACCATGCACCCAAATAATTACTTTCCACCACACATGAGGTATCTTCGTACTCAGGAGACATTGCACAATACGGTTTATGGTGCATTTTTTCCTGATCCCCTTGTGAAAAAAAGCTACATGTTCAAGTAACAGTTTTTTGGTAAAAAAAAAATGTATTCATGGCTCAATATTATCATCTTCTGTGGAAGCCCCTAGCGGCTCAAGGGTCTCACCAAACATCTAGATAAATTCCTTGAGGGGTCTAGTTTCCAAAATGGGGTCACTTGTGGGGGAGCTCCATTGTTTAGGCACCTCAGGGGGTCTCCAAATGCAACATAACGTCCGCTAATGATTCCAACCAAGTTTGCTGTCAAATGGCGCTCCTTCTCTTCTTAGCCTTGCCATGCGCCCAAACAATTACTTTCCACCACACATGAGGTATCTGCGTACTCAGGAGAAATTGCACTATACGTTTTATGGTGCATTTTTTACGGATACCCTTGTGAAAAAAAAAGCTACCTGGTTCAAGTAACAGTTTTGTGGTAAAAAAAAATATATATATTTTCACGGCTCAATGTTATCAACTTCTGTGAAGCCCCCAGGGGTTCAAAAGGATCACTAAACATCTAGATACATTTATTAAGGGGTATAGTTTCCAAAATGGGGTTACCTGTGGGGGACCTCCATTGTTTAGGCACCTCAAGGGGTCTCCAAACCCGACATGACGTCCGCTAATGAGTCCAGCTAATTTTGCGTTCAAAAACTCAAATGGCGCTCCTTCCCTTCCGAGCTCTGCTGTGCACCCAAACAAGTGATCTTTTTTACCACATATAGGGTATTGTCGTACTCAGGACAAAATGCACAATACATTTTATGGTGCATTTTTTTCTAATACCCTTGTGAAAAAAGTTACCTGGTTGAAGCAACAGTTTTGTGGTAAAAAAAATAAATTTCTTTTTGCGGCTCGAAATTATAAACTTCTGTGAAGCCCCCAGGGGTTCAAAGTGCTCAACAAACATATACATAAATTCCTTGAGGGGTCTTCTCTCCAAAATGGGGTCACTTGTGGGGGAGCTCCATTGTTTAGGCCCCTCCAGGGGTCTCCAAACCCGACATGGCATCTGCTAATGAGTCCAGCTAATTTTGCGTTCAAAAATTCGAATGGCGTTCCTTACCTTCCGAGCTCTGCTGTGCACCCAAACAATTGATTTTTTACCACATATGAGGTATCAGCGTACTCAGGAGAAATTGCCCAATAAATTGTATGGTGCACTCTTTCTTTTCTTCCTTGGGAAAATGTAGAGTTTTATGGCTAAAGTAACTTTTGTCTGTAAAAAAGTAAAATTTTCATTTTTTCCTTCCTCATGGCTTTAGTTCCTCTGAAGCACCTAAAGGGTTAATAAACTTCTTGGATGTGGTTTTGAGCAGTGTGAGGGGTGCAGTTTTTAGAATGGGGACACTTTTGGGTATTTTCTGTCCCTTAAGGCCCTGTCACACACACAGATAAATCTGCGGCAGATCTGTGGTTGCAGTGAAATTGTGGACAATCAGTGCCAGGTTTGTGGCTGTGTACAAATGGAATAATATGTCCATGATTTCACTGCAACCACAGATCTGCCAAAGATTTGTCTCTGTGTGTGACGGGGCCTTTAGGCCTCTCAAAGTTACTTCAAATGTGATGTGGTCCCTTAAGAAAATGGTTTTGTAAATTTCGTTGGAAACATGGGAAATTGCTGATGAACTTTGAACCCTTCTAACTTCCTAACGAAAAAAAAAATTATTTCGACAATTGCGCTGGTGTAAAGTAGACATGTGGGAAATTTGATTTAGCAACTATTTGGGTGATATATCTCTCAGATTTATAGGCATAAAATTTCAAAGTTTAAAAATTTAAAAATTTTCACAAATAAACGCAAAAAATATCGGCCTAAATTTACCACTATCATGAAGTACAATATGTCATGAAAAAACAATGTCAGAATTGCCGGGATCCGTTGAAGTGTTCCAGAATTATAACATGTCAAAGTGACACTGGTCAGAATTGCAAAAAATGGTCTGTTCATTAGGGTGTTTTAGTGGTCGGGGATGAAGGGGTTAAACCAGGTATGATACTTTTGGCAGTGTGGACAGGTGCCAAGTCCTGCTGGAAAATGAAATTTCCATCTCCAAAAAGCTTGTTGGCAGAGGAAAGCATGAATTGCTCTAAAATTTCCTGGTAAGCGGCTGCACTGACTTGATCTTGATAAAACACAGTGGACCTACACCAGCAGATAACACGGCTCCCCAAACCATCACTGATTGTGGAAACGTCACACTAGACCTCAAGCAGCTTGGATTGTGGCCTCTACACTCTTCCTCCAGACTCTGGGACCTTGATTTCCAAATGAAATGCAAAATTTACTTTCATCTGAAAAAACACAATGGACCATGGAGCAACAGTCCAGTTCTTTTTCTCCTTAGCCCAGGTAAGACGCTTCTGGCATTGTCTATTGGTCAAGAGTGGCTTGACACAAGGAATACGGCAGTTATAGCCCATGTCTTGGATACGCCTGTGTGTGGTGGCTCTTGAAGCACTGACTCCAGCAGAAGTTCACTCCTGCTGAATCTCCCCAAAATGTTTTAATGGCCTTTTCTTAACAATCCTATCAAGTCTGCAGTTATCCCAGTTGCTTGTGCACCTTTTTCTGCCACACCTTTTCCTTCCACTCAACTTTCCATTAACACCTCTTCACGACCTTTGACGGATATATCCGTCATGGAACGTGTGACGTTAAGCCCCGCCCCCTGCCGCCGGCAGGATGCAGCGATCCGCGCACATATCAGCTGTTTTTAACAGCTGACATGTGTGCCTGCATGTTCCGAGTGGAATTGCATTCCACCCGGAACATTTAACCCCTTACATCTCGCTGCCAAAGTCTGGCAGTGAGATGTATATGCGCGCGGCCATGATTTTCACTTACTGTCACCCCCACCGGAAGTCACGTGCGTGATCACGTGACTTTCGGTGATTGCCATGTCATGTGATGACGCCTGTAGCTAACATGACTCACTTCCTCTCAATGCCGGAATACAGCCGGCATTGAAAGTAAAGCACCATATCTGCAGTTCTCAGTTCTGTAGCTGAAATCTGCAGATAGTGCAGAGCGATCGAATTGCTGATCACTATAGCCCCCTAGGGGGACTAGTAAAATAAAAAAAAAAGTAAAAAAAAAAGTTTTAGGAAATTAAAAAAAAACAAAAAAACCTAAAAGTTCAAATTACCCCCCTTTCGCCCCATTGAAAATGAAAGGCTTAAAAAATATACACATATTTGGTATCGCTGCGTTCAGAAACACCCTATCTATCAAAATATAAAATCAATTCATCTGATCAGTAAACGGCGTAGCGGCAAAAAATTTCCAAATGCCAAAATTACGTTTTTGGTCACTACACATTTTGCACAAAATGCAATAACAGGCGATCAAAATGTAGCATTTGCGCAAAAATGGTACCATTAGAAACGTCAGATTGAGTCACAAAAAATAAGCCATCACTGAGCCATAGATCCCAAAAAATGAGAACGCTACGGGTTTCAGAAAATGGCGTAAAACGTGCGCCACTTTTATTGGACAAACTTGTGATTTTTTTTAACCCCTTAGATACAAGTAAACCTATACATGTTTGGTGTCTACAAACTCGCACCGACCTCAGGCATCATAACGCTTATCAGTTTTACCATATAGTGAACACGGTGAATAAAATATCCCAAAAACTATTGTGCGATCACACTTTTTTTTGCAGTTTTTTCACACTTGAAATTTTTTTGCTGCTTTCCAGTACACTAAATGGTAAAATTTATGGTTTCATTTAAAAGTACAACTCGTCCCGCAAAAAACAAGCCCTCATATGGCAAGATTGACGGAAAAATACAAAAGTTACGGCTCTCCTAAGAAGGGGAGCAAAAAGCAAAAACGGAAAGTGCCCGGGGGCTGAAGGGGTTAATATGCTTGGATACAGCACTTTGTGAACAGCCAGCTTTTGTGTCTAAAGGTATGTGTGCACGTCTGCGTTCTATTCCGCAGCGTTTAAGTCACTGCATGTGCGTTTCAAAACGCAGCCGAAAAGCTGTGTTTTGAAAGCATTGTGCATGCAGAATTCATGCGGAATTCATGCATTCTGAGTGCTTGCTCTGCCATAGACAGAGTGGGAAAAGCATACAGAACGCACAAAAGAAGGGACATGTTGCTTTTTAGAACGCAGTGTTTTGTCAAAATATTTCAGCAGCCAAATCGCTGCATTCTAAAACGCAACGTGCGGATGGATTATGCACAATCTTCATAGATTGTGCTAGGGACGCAGGACGCATGCTTGTACGCTGCGGTGCAAAATGCAGCGTAAAAGCATAAAAAAAGCACACTTGTGCACACAGCCTTACCCTCCTTGTGGAGCGTGTCAGTGACTGCCTTCTGGACAGCTGACAAGTTAGCAGTCTTCCTCATGATTGTATAGCCTATTGAACCAGACTAAGGCCGGCGTCACACGCTACGATATATCGGGTGATATGTCTTCAGGGTCACGGATTCTGTGACGCACATCCGGCATCGCTAGAGATATCGTAGCGTGTGACAGCTACAAGCGACTGTTAACGAGCAAAAATACTCACCTTATCGTTGCTCGTTGACACGTCGCTCATTTTCAAAATGTCGTTCCTCCTTCAGCTTGCCGGTTGTTCATCGTTCCCGAGGCAGCACACATCTCTCCGTGTGACACCCCGGGAACAACGAACACAGCTTACCTGCGTCCCGCCGGCAATGCGGAAGGAAGTGGGCGGGATGTTACGTCCCGCTCATCTCTGCCCCTCTGCCTCTATTGGCCGGCCGCTGTGTGACGTTGCTGTGACGCCGAACGTTCCTCGCCCTTCAGGAAGAGGATGTTCGCCGCCCACAGCGACGTTGTCCAGGAGGTAAGTGCGTGTGACAGGGGGTTAACGACTTTGTGCGTCACGGGCAACTAATTGCCCGTGACTCACAAATAACGGGGGCGGGTACGATCGCTCGTGCGATTGCACGATGGATCGTCCCGTGTGACGCCGGCCTAAGGCTGGTTTCAGACGTCCGTGTTTTAGGTACGTGTGACATTTGTTTTTAAAACGGATGCCATACGTACCCATGTTATTATTTGTTGTTAATCACATGTCCGTGTTTTCACATGGACCGCATGACCTCTCATGACCCCGCACACACACTTGCAGGCATCTCCGTTTCTTCTCCAGCAGCACGGGTGTCACACGGATCGCACACTGTGTAGTGTAGGCAAGTGCCTGGACATAACAAACTATATATGACCCTTAAAATTATGTACTTTATTAATACTCATTAAAATCCACAACCCTTGTGCAAAATATTTCAAAGGGAAAAATAAAGGGAGGAAGGTAAGATGCTCACCCTTTACGATAGCCCTCCCTCCTGTCCACTACCTACCGCGGGGATCGGCACCCTGATACCTGCGAAAATGGCGCCCCCACTCGGCGGTGGCTGTCCCTGTAATGACCCTCAATGAACCCTCAATAAGATGATGAAAAATAGATAGGGTTAAGAGTTATACACAGGGTACAATCATTCACAGTGGACAGGTAAAATAGAACAGCTGCACATGAACCTCAGGTTTAGACCAACCTCAAATATCACTGGTGATTCTAGGGGTGATGATACAGACCGATAGATAAATCCAATATACTGGATATATGGTACCACTGGTGATTCTAGGGGTAAAGATACAGATCAATAGATAAATCCAATACAATGGATATATGGTCCTATATAACCCCAAAAACCCTTGAATACCAAGAACAAATGCATACACTTGATATCCAAAACCACACCTTGGTATGCTGTCCTGAAACCAATTGGTTTCAGGACAGCATGATGTCAGGATAAGGCCCCTTATCCTGATATCATGCTGTCCTGAAACCAATTGGCAAGCCTTACATCAAGCCTCCTGATGATCCATGTCTGGAGAAACGCGTTGAGGCGAGACTGGGGCTATTCTGGGACACGCACATGAACCCTCCCCACACGATAAGTGTTTGATTTTTGACTAACATGAATGACTAAAACTGGTTGATTTATGATATCACACTTGGTATGCATTGACATTCATTCTATATATGGGCAAATTGGCTGTTTATTATGGTTGGCATCTGAGGCCAGGTTTTTGCTCATAATTCTGCACATTTTTTTGCACTATGCACCATTTTCTGTCTTTCACTTAACAGGCATACCAAGGTGTGGTTTTGGATATCAAGTGTATGCATTTGTTCTTGGTATTCAAGGGTTTTTGGGGTTATATAGGACCATATATCCATTGTATTGGATTTATCTATTGATCTGTATCTTTACCCCTAGAATCACCAGTGGTACCATATATCCAGTATATTGGATTTATCTATCGGTCTGTATCATTACCCCTAGAATCACCAGTGATATTTGAGGTTGGTCTAAACCTGAGGTTCATGTGCAGCTGTTCTATTTTACCTGTCCACTGTGAATGATTGTACCCTGTGTATAACTCTTAAGCCTATCTATTTTTCATCATCTTATTGAGGGTTCATTGAGGGTCATTACAGGGACAGCCACCACCGAGTGGGGGCGCCATTTTCGCAGGTATCAGGGTGCCGACCCCCGCGGTAGGTAGTGGACAGGAGGGAGGGCTATCGTAAAGGGTGAGCATCTTACCTTCCTCCCTTTATTTTTCCCTTTGAAATATTTTGCACAAGGGTTGTGGATTTTAATGAGTATTAATAAAGTACATAATTTTAAGGGTCATATATAGTTTGTTATGCAACACCCCCTTTTTCATATAATTAAGTGCCTGGACATCCAACAAAATCAACCATCATGACATTGTGCTTGCTGCTAACTGGGTGTCATTGACTCATTTAATGAAAAGGAATGTTCTAATTAATAGCAGTGTGGAGTTTAATTAGTGAAATCATTCATTCTGTGAAGAAATTGGTGTCAGTTATGACCCTTATTTAAAGACGGAGGGCAAAATATGTTGTACCTGCTGGTTTAAGTCTTTGCTCAGTGAGTAAGGCCTAAAACACACTTCCGCAAAAAAAACGTCCATGTGACACGGTCCGTGTTTTGGGTCCGTGTTCCATTTTTTTGGGGCGTTTCTCCGGTACATATGGCATCCGTGTGATGGCGTATGAGAGCTGTGTGTACGTGTAAAATGTCCGTGTTTGTGTGTAAAATTCCCGTGTATATGTACGTGGAATGTCCGTGTGGATTGTCCTTTTGTGTGTTGCACAATGTCGTTGATACATGTCGGCTGACAGCAGACAGAGTTGCGCGATGAGAATGAACTCGGGTGAACTTCACCCGACTTCATTGTCATGCCACGGCTCTGTCTGTGTGCCGCGTACTGATTAGTGGTCACCTGTGAAGGATTCACCAGTGACCGCTAATCCCCCGAGTGACTGAAGTGAGCGGCCCTCTCTCATACTTACCGCTCCCCAATCACCAGCGCGGCGAGGAACAGCTGTGCAGAGAATACGCGGCAACAATTACTTTGAATATGCCGGCCGCTCATTAATCAATCTCGTATTCCCTGCTTTCCCCACCCCCAGCCTAACAATATCAGTCAGCAGCCGCCCAGAATTGCCGCATACATTATATGCGACAGTTCTGGGACTGCACCTGGCTGTTCCCGATTTGCCCTGGTGCATTGGCAAATCGGGGTAATAAGGAGTTTTTGGCAGCCTATAGCTGCCAATAAGTCCTACATTAATCATGTCAGGCGTCTCCCCGATATACCTTCCATGATTAATCTGTAAATTACAGTAAATAACACACACACCCGAACAATCCTTTATTAGAAAAAAAAACACTAACAAATTGCCTTGTTCACCAATTTAATAAGCCTGAAAAAGCCCTCCATGTCTGGCGTACTCCAGGATGGTCCAGTGTTGCATCCAGCTCTGCTGCATGAAGGTGACCGGAGCTGCAGAATACACCGCCGCTCCTGTCAGCTCCACGCAGCAACTGAGGTGAGTAGCGCGATCAGCTGAGCTGTCACTGAGGTTACTCGCGGCCAACGCTAAATACAGCTGATCGCGCTATTCCCTTCATTAGCTGCGTGGAGCTGACAGGAGCGGCTGTGTCTTCTGCAGCTCCGGTCACCTTCATGTAGCACAGCTGGAAGCGACGCTGGACCATCCTGGAGTACGCAGGACATGGAGGGCTTTTTCGGGCTTATTAAATTGGTGAACAAGGCAATTTGTTAGTGTTTTTTTTTCTAATAAAGGATTGTTCGGGTGTGTGTGTTTATTTACTGTAATTTACAGATTAATCATGGAAGGTATCTCGAGGAGACGCCTGACATGATAATCTAGGACTTATTGGCAGCTATGGACTGCCAAAAACTCCTTATTACCCCGATTTGCCAACGCACCAGGGCAAATCGGGAAGAGCCGGGTACAGTCCCAGAACTGTCGCATATAATGTATGCGGCAATTCTGGGCGGCTGCTGACTGATATTGTTAGGCTGGGGGGCTCCCCATAACGTGGGGCTCCCCATCCTGAGAATACCAGCCTTCAGCCGTATGGCTTTATCTGGCTGGTATTAAAATTGGGGGGGACCGCACGCCGTTTTTTTTAATTATTTATTTATTTATTTTCCTGCACAGTATAGACACGCCCACCGGCTGCTGTGATTGGGTGCAGTGAGACAGCTGTCACTCAGCGTGGGGGGCGTGTCTGACTGCAACCAATCACAGGCGTCTGTGGGTGGGGAAAGCAGGGAATACGAGATTGATTAATGAGCGGCTGGCATATTCAAAGTAATTGTTGCCGCGTATTCTCTGCACAGCTGTTCCTCGCCGCGCTGGTGATCGGGGAGCGGTATGAGCCGGGGGAAGAAAAAAACGAGCGCCAATGTAAGTATGACTGAGAACAGCAGAAAAAAAGGTAAGTATACTGACTTTAATTTAAAAAAAAACAAAAAATAAGATCGCTAGTGTAAAAACGCACACGCACGAAACGTGCTGAACACGGACATACTCCGTGTACGGTACGTGCAGGCACGGACCCATAGACTAAAGCGGGTCCGTGCCTGCGTGCTGCCGGCCAAAAACGGACATGTCGTCCATGTAGAAAAGCGCACACACGTACTTACCACACAGTCACACGTTCCGTGTGATTTTACGTGTGTGTGCCATCTACCATTGAATAACATGGGTCTCCGTGTGTACGTGTCTCCGGTACGTGCAAATACATACCGCACACGTACAAATTAAACGGATGTGTGTTGCGGGTCTAAAATGGTTTATTTCAGACATTGTACCGAAGGAGAAAAAACTTTGATCAAGAAGTTGATTGGAGAGGGAAAAACATATAAAGATGTGTACCTTAGAAAATAGGTGGCTGCTAATCTAAAATGATTTCCAATGCTTTAAAATTGTGAACTAACCCGAAACATGAGGTAGGAAAAGAAATATTGCCATCCACATAGATCATAGAATACCATGAATGGCAAAGAAGCATAAAATGATCAGCTCCAGGGAGATAAAAGAAGATATTCATTTACCTGTGAGTACTGCAACTATCTGTCGACACCTACGTGAAGACAAACTAATTGCAAGAAGCCCTCGTAAAATACCATTGCTGATAAAAAGACATTAAAAAGGTTACAGTTTGCCAAAGAACACATTGACTGGTCTAATGAGAAGTGGTGCAATATTGTATGGACAGATGAGAGCAAGAGTGTTCTTATTGGTCTAAAGGCTGCAGACAGTTTGTGAGACGACCCATAAACACTGAATTCAAGCCACAGGGGGGTAATTCTCATACTCTTGGGTTGGGTCCATTTACCGCATACCAGGAACCATGCACCAGTATGAGGTCATGTTGCCTTATTATTCTGAAGAAGAAGAAATGCCCTCGAAATGATTGTTTCAACAGAACGACTACCCCAAACACACTAGCAAGCGGGCACCATCCTGGTTCCACACCAACAAGATTGACGTTATAAAGTGGCCAGTCCAATCATCATTCCTTTATAATCCGATTGAGAATTTGTGGATTAATATTAAAAATGTTGTTTTTAATACAAATCCTAAGAATGCAAAAGAACTGTGGAATGTAGTCCAGGCAGCGTGGGCTGGAATATCTGTTTGCAGGTGTCAGATGCATACCTCCCAACCATCCCGTATACAGCGGGACTATCACGCTTTGCAGAGTTTGTCCCGTTGCCACGGGCGGGAGGTCCGTATCCCGTGGCTCCGCCCACCCACTCTCTCCCCGCCTCGCTGCTTTTCCCTCCTACCATCCTAACACGTGTCTTGAGCATTACAGAGCAGAGCGCGCTAGTCTCTGTGCTGCTGCTGCTACTAAGGTAATGAATGTCCCCAGCGCTGATTCCCTCCCCTACCCCCCCTTCTCCCCTCCGGTCCAGAGCCTGTGCTCCTCCAGCTGTTTCTCTGACTCCCATGTGTTTGTGTCCTGATCTATCGTGTGTGCAGTGTTTGCCTCTCAGTGCTGCAGGCACACGGTAGATCAGGACATTGGGGAGAAGACAGTGTGTACTTACCACTTGTGTCCTCTCCTGCAGGTGCACAGCACTGGCCAGTAATAAGCAGAGATAGAAGCTTTGCCAATGCTTCTATCAGCTACCGTCCACATGATCTCCTGCCTGGCAGAGCTGCTGCATCTTAGGTTCACACCTCCGGTTTTGCAGAGCCGGCTAATCCGGCTCTAAAACCTATGCAACGGATGCGGCGACAAAACCGCATCCTTTGTATAAGTTTTTTACATGCGGCCCGTCCGGTTTTTGCGCAGTGGAAAAAAACGCATGCGGCGTCCATAGGCATGCATTGCAAATCGCGCCGCATCGGCCGGATGCGGGTTTTTTGCTGGACAAAAAAACATGCCAGGCACCGTTCCATCCGGCCGCCGCATCGGTTAAATCTACCGCATGCAGCAAAAACTGTACCGAACGCAAGCCCATGCGGCACAATATGGCACTAATGTAAGTCTATGCAGGAAAAACCGCAACCGGCGGCAAAAAAAAAAACGGTTGCGTTTTTCCTGCATAGCGCCGTATTGTGCCGCATGGCAAAAAACAGATGTGTGAAAGCAGCCTTAGGCGGAGTTCACACATCAGTTTTTTCCAATCAGGCACAATCCGGTTTGTGCCTGATGCAACGGATCCGTCTCAGATTGTGAAAAAACTGATGCGACGGATCCGTTTTTTTGTTTTTTTTTGTTATGCTGAGAGAGAGAAAGAGACCCCACCATCACTGTACAAATACCGACACTACCTCACACGAAACATCACCGCACACCCCTGCACTACCCAGCACGCATCATCACCGCACAGGCAGGCACGACCTCACACGCATCATCACCGCACACACCAGCACTACCCAGCACGCATCATCACCGCACAGGCAGGCACTACCTCACACGCATCATCACCGCACACGCCAGCACTACCCAGCACACATCACCACCGCACAGGCAGGCACTACCTCACACACATCATCACCGCACACGCCAGCACTACCCAGCACGCATCATCACCGCACAGGCAGGCACTACCTCACACACATCATCACCGCACACGCCAGCACTACCCAGCACGCATCCTCACCGCAAAGGCAGGCACTACCTCACACGCATCATCACCGCACACGCCGGCACTACCCAGCACGCATCATCACCGCACACGCAGGCACTACCTCACACGCATCATCACAGCACACGCCAGCACTACCCAGCATGCATCATCACCGCACAGGCAGGCACTACCTCACACACATCATCACTGCACACCCCTGCACTACCGCACGCATTATCACCGCACACGCCGGCACTACCCTGCACGCATCTTCACCGCACACAACCTGGCATTACCTCAGTGACGTCACCGCTGACAGCGCGACTCCCTTCAGTTCCTGCATGGAGCTGATAGAGAGAGGCGGTGTTCTATTGCCGTTCCTGTCAGCTTCATGTAGTAGAGCTGAGAGCGTCGCGGGACCTCTGTGGATTACGTCGAACCTGGAGGGGTATTTGCTGATTTTAATAAAATGGTGAAAGAGGGTGTTTTTTTGTCTTTTATTCCACATAAAGGATTTTTTTGGGTGTATGTGTTTATTTACTTTCACTTACAGGTTAATCATTGGGGGTGTCTCATAGACGCCTGCCATGATTAACCCCTTATTACCCCGATTGCCACCGCACCAGGGCAATTCAGGAAGAGCCGGGTAGAGTCCCGGGACTGTCACATCTAATGGATGCGGCAATTCCGGGTGGCTGCTGGCTGATATTTTTAGGCTGGGGGGCTCCCCATAACGTAGAGCTCCCCATCCTGAGAATACCAGCCTTCAGCCGTGTGGCTTTATCTCGGCTGGTATCAATATTGGGGGGGGGGAAAGCACGCCGTTTTTCTTGTAATTATTTATTTATTTTACTGCACAGTATAGACCCGCCCACCGGTGGCAGTGATTGGTTGCAGTGAGACAGCTTTCACTCAGCGTGGGGGCGTGTCTGCCTGCAACTAATCATAGGCGCCGGTGTGCGAGGAAAGCAGGGAATACGAGATTGAATAATGAGCGGCCGGCATTTTCAAATCAGGAGAAGCCGTCGGAGCAGTGTGACAGTCGTGCAGCCCTGCGCCGGTGATCGGTGAGTGGGTGAGAGTGAGTGAATGAGTCAGTGAGTCAGTCAGTGAGTGAGAGAGAGTGAGTGATTGATTGATTTTCTGACAAGCAATGAATTTATATCACTTCTGGGCATGCTCAGAAGTAAAAACCGGATACGGTACATGCTTCCGGCATTTGAAGCATGGCACCGTATCCGGCTCGCATAGACTTTCATTATGCACCATGCCGCACCCGGCGCTAGGCATTTTTTTGCCGCTGGCAAAAAACGTTCCTCTCTGCGTCCTGTGCGGCCGCGGAGTGACGATTTTTGCCGCATCAGGCAAAAACCGGATCAAACGCAAGTACATGCGGCACGATCCGGCGCTAATAAAAGTCTATGAGGAAAAACCACACCCGGCGGCAAAAAAAAGAAAGGTGGGTTTTTCCCGCAAGGCGCCGGATTGTGCCGCACAGCAAAAACCTGATGTGTGCACATACCCTTAGCTGCACACCCTGTTCAGCTCTCTTCCTAGGTCCTAGCTGCCTGCACACCCTGTTCAGCCCTCCTCCTGGGTCCTAGCTGCCTGCACACCCTGTTCAGCCCTCCTCCTGGGTCCTAGCTGCCTGCACACCCTGTTAAGCCCTCCTCCTGGGTCCTAGCTGCCTGCACACCCTGTTCAGCTCTCCTCCTAGGTCCTAGCTGCCTGCATACCCTGTTCAGCCCTCCTCCTGGGTCCTAGCTGCCTGCACACCCTGTTCAGCTCTCCTCCTGGGTCCTAGCTGCCTGCACACCCTGTTCAGCTCTCCTCCTGGGTTCTAGCTGCCTGCATACCCTGTTCAGCTCTCCTCCTGGGTTCTAGCTGCCTGTACACCCTGTTCAGCTCTCCTCCTGGGTCCTAGCTGCCTGCACACCCTGTTCAGCTCTCCTCCTGGGTCCTAGCTGCCTGTACACCCTGTGCAGCTCTCCTCCTGGGTCCTAGCTGCCTGCACACCCTGTTCAGCTCTCCTCCTGGGTCCTAGCTGCCTGCACACCCTGTTCAGCTCTCCTCCTGGGTTCTAGCTGCCTGTACACCCTGTTCAGCTCTCCTCCTGGGTCCTAGCTGCCTGCACACCCTGTTCAGCTCTCCTCCTGGGTCCTAGCTGCCTGCACACCCTGTTCAGCTCTCCTCCTGGGCCCTAGCTGCCTGCACACCCTGTTCAGCTCTCCTCCTGGGTCCTAGCTGCCTGTACACCCTGTTCAGCTCTCCTCCTGGGTCCTAGCTGCCTGCACACCCTGTTCAGCTCTCCTCCTGGGTCCTAGCTGCCTGCACACCCTGTGCAGCTCTCCTCCTGGTTCCTAGCTGCCTGCACACCCTGTTCAGCTCTCCTCCTGGGTCCTAGCTGCCTGCACACCCTGTTCAGCTCTCCTCCTGGGTTCTAGCTGCCTGTACACCCTGTTCAGCTCCCCTCCTAGGTCCTAGCTGCCTGCATACCCTGTTCAGCCCTCCTCCTGGGTCCTAGCTGCCTGCACACCCTGTTCAGCTCTCCTCCTGGGTCCTAGCTGCCTGTACACCCTGTGCAGCTCTCCTCCTGGGTCCTAGCTGCCTGCACACCCTGTTCAGCTCTCCTCCTGGGTCCTAGCTGCCTGCACACCCTGTTCAGCTCTCCTCCTGGGTTCTAGCTGCCTGTACACCCTGTTAAGCTCCCCTTCTGGGTCCTAGCTGCCTACACTCCCTGTTCAGCTCTCCTCCTGGGTCCTAGCTGCCTGCACACCCTGTTCAGCTCTCCTCCTGGGTTCTAGCTGCCTGTACACCCTGTTCAGCTCTCCTCCTGGGTCCTAGCTGCCTGCACTCCCTGTTCAGCTCTCCTCCTGGGTCCTAGCTGCCTGCACACCCTGTTCAGCTCTCCTCCTGGGTCCTAGCTGCCTGCACACCCTGTTCCACTCTCCTCCTGGGCCCTAGCTGCCAGCACACCCTGTTCAGCTCGCCTCCTGGGTACTAGCTGCCTGCACACCCTGTTCAGCTCTCCTCCTGGGTCCTAGCTGCCTGCACACCCTGTTCAGCTCTTCTGCTGGGTTCTAGCTGCCTGCACACCCTGTTCAGCTCTCCTCCTGGGTCCTAGCTGCCTGCACACCCTGTCCAGCTCTCCTCCTGGGTCCTAGCTGCCTGCACACCCTGTTCAGCTCTCCTCCTGGGCCCTAGCTGCCTGCACACCCTGTTCAGCTCTCCTCCTGGGTCCTAGCTGCCTGCACACCCTGTTCAGCTCGTCTCCTGAGTCCTAGCTGCCTGCACACCCTGTTCAGCTCTTCTCCTGGGTCCTAGCTGCCTGCACACCCTGTTCAGCTCTCCTCCTGGGTCCTAGCTGCCTGCACATTCTGTTCAGCCCTCCTCCTGGGTCCTAGCTGCCTGCACACCCTGTTCAGCTTTCCTCCTGGGTCCTAGCTGCCTGAACACCCTGTTCAGGCCTCCTCCTGGGTCCTAGCTGCCTGCACACCCTGTTCAGCTCTCCTCCTGGGTCCTAGCTGCCTGCACACCCTGTTCAGCTCTCTTCCTGGATCCTAGCTGCCTGCACACCCTGTGAAGCTCTCCTCCTGGGTCCTAGCTGCCTGCACACCCTGTGCAGCTCTCCTCCTGGGTCCTAGCTGCCTGCACACCCTGTTCAGCTCTCCTCCTGGGTCCTAGCCGCCTGCACACCCTGTAGTTAACTCCCTGCCTGTTCTGCACATTGCTGATCTGTGGTGGCTCAGAGCGATCACGGACAGCTTCTGCAGTTTCAGTTTGCTGGATGGGTGTAGATGGGGAGTGGATATGGGTGTGGCCGTTTGTAAAATGGGTGTGGTTAGGGGCATGACCTAAAAATTGCCGCGGCGCACGTTGCGCGCCGCTAACTTTGTCCCTCTTTCCCTTCTTTAAAAGTTGGGAGGTATGCAGATGTAAGTTGACGCCAAACATGTAAAGCAGTGATCAGAAATAAAGGTTATACAACTAAACTAAGTGCTTAACAGAAAATCTAAATCTGTAAGCAAATTTCAGTTTATACTGTAAATATTCGAGTTTGGAAATGAAATTGCAGACCCTGCTATTTTTTTTGAACAGCCAACTATTCATTTTCAATTTAAAAATTGATATTTTGTTTATGTTTTCATTGGAATTGAATGTGCAGTGCTCTCAGTGCATTTGTGTATTTGGAAATCAATGGTATTATAAGGATTTAGCTTTTTCTCAGTTGTTTTAAACAGACTACTATGATTTTGCACATAACTGTAAATATCCATACTCATGAAAATTTCCTAGTGGACAGGTGTAATGCCATAGTTTGTAATATACAAAGTACTCAGGACCAACATGGAGGTCACTTTGTAATAGTCATTGTGGCAGGAGCTGCTCTCTGCAGGTTTTGTATGACCCACATTCTTGTACAGCACTTCCATGTAGGCTCTGAGTGTAGGACAAAGGCCCTGTGTGCACTAGAAAATGGAATTTTCTTAAGAAAATTCCAGACCCTCCGAAAGATTACCGCACCTGCGGTAAAAAAACACAGCAAACCGCACCCGAAAACCGCATGCGGTTTTGCCACGGTTTTGCCGCAGTATTGCCCCAGTTTTTCAGCGGGTTGTTCCCTGCGGTTTTTGACCATTATCTATGGCAAAAACCGCAGGTACCTGCGGAAAAGAAGTGACATGCAATTATTTTTGCTGCAAAAAACATGCAGCAAATCCTATTGGTGAAAAAAAACGCAGTATGAGCACAGCATTTTTTTTTACCATAGGTTTTGCTGGGGAAGGACTGCAACAAGGTTATGAACATTTTCTGCAGCAAAACACGCAGCAAAACAGAGGTAAAAAACGCAACGTGCACACAGGGCCAAACTCAGTCAAATCTCAGTTCAGTATAGTAGGAGCTGCTGCTTGCTGCACTTCTGAGTGCAGGGCACAGTTCACTTTGATTGGATA
The DNA here is from genome assembly GCF_048569485.1 of Anomaloglossus baeobatrachus. Classification (NCBI taxonomy): domain Eukaryota; kingdom Metazoa; phylum Chordata; class Amphibia; order Anura; family Aromobatidae; genus Anomaloglossus; species Anomaloglossus baeobatrachus. The sequence continues at coordinate 412,390,113 of NC_134356.1, forward strand.
ATGCTCCGTTCTTCTCCACCCTTCCTTCTGTGCCGCCCCGGTGCAGACCGGGGTGCTTGGATCCGGGGTGGTCGTGGCTCGAGGGGTCCGGACCCGGGCTTGGCTAACACTCCGATCCTTGGAAAGGGAATATTTACAGTGGAGACGTTTGTGACACTACCTGCGGTTTGCGGTAATGGGAGTACCGCCACTACTGGAAGGAGTACAGGGGCAGATGGTGTGGGGGCAGCGATGTATCGGTTCCTCCACAGGTAGGGCAGGCCCGGGCCTCTGAGAGAATGGTGTGCAGTATTTTGGAGTGCAGGGTGCAAGGGGGACCAGGTTACTCACTGTGGGTAGTCATGGGGCAGGATGAGGATTATAAAGCTGACGCTCACACTGATGATAAACCAAAGGCTCAGTGCATCACAGTCTCTACAAAGGAGCCCGTCCAGGTGTCCGCTCCCACCGGTGTCACTTGATAGTCTGGACCATGCCTCCGTGCACAATTTTAGTTGTCTGTTGTGGCCCCTTGGCATGAAGCTGTTGGGGCCCCGCTACCTGTGTGTAGGGCAGCTGTGCTCTGGATGGCTGGCACTAGGGATTCCAATTGGGCTGCTTTTTATGGGGAACCCTATCCCCCGCGTTGTGCTGATGCCTTCAATCTCTGAGCTCTTAGGGAAGTTCATGAAGATACTCTCCCTCCCAGGTTAATTATCAGGACGGATAAACCTGCTCCCGACCTAGGGTCCTGTACCCCGTTGTGCTCAATACCAGTCAGTTCTTTTGGAGTTCTGATGCCGACAGTTCTCCTAGACTATAGGGTGCTTTACACGCTGCGACATCACTAGCGATCTCGTTAGCAATGTAACACGCCAGATCGCACATACGATTTGCCGAGATCGCACTTGTGACCGACGCTACAAAATGACCTATGTGCGATCTTGGCAAATATTATCTGCGATCTGGCGTGTCACATCGCTAATGAGATCGCTAGCGATGTCGCAGCATGTAAAGCACCCTTAAGTCCGTCGCACCCTTTCCAATGTCACTGCCACCGGTCCCCGACTCCTGTGGTCCCGGACCACTGTCTGCGACCCAACCTTGGTCTCGCTCCCTGGGAGCTACTACTCCCAGCTCCTCACTCTTTGAGGGCTAACACCGTTCTCTCCACTCCTGACTTCCTCCCTCCCACCAGTCTGCCTGACCCCTAGGTGGGTGGCCCTACTCCAACTTGACCATCCCACTGCTTTGTCTGACAAGTTTGATGTGAGGTGTGGTTGGGATTTGTAGTGCTGATGTTGTGACACCGGTTATTGGGAACCTGGAACCATGGGGGTTGGGTCTTGCACCCTGAGGAACAGGATGCAGTTCCCTGTAGCACCCTGATATAGTCAGGTGTTACGAGGGGGACCCGGGGAAGCGTGCCAAGATGGGAAATGGACAGCTTCCGCCGGTCAAGGTCCACTGTGCGGTGTAAGGGACCGCTGCTATGGTCAGGAAAGAGTGAGCGGATTGCTGCTAGTGATCGTCTGGAACGTCACAGACGGTCTATGTACACCGGTCCGCCCTAACCCGTGAGGGTTGTATGGCTCGGGGCTTCTCGTACGGTGTACCTGTTGCACGGGGACGCACAGAGGTGCCTACACACGTGTGCCAGCGGGAGTCACAGGAATATGGCACGGGGTAGCACAGAGGTGCCCACGCACGTGTGCTTCAGAAACCAAGTGAGTCCGACAGAGACTCGAGGAGCTCACCTGGGACAGGAACACAGCCTGCTAAACGGGATACTGCCGGAGCAGCAAGGCAGGGGCAAGACCTGCAAACTAGGTTCTGCCTGAGCAGCAAGGGCAAAGCCGACAAAAGACAATAATGCCTAAGCAGTGGCGTGGCAGCACGCTGCCAGACATCCAAACATAGAAGGTCAGTCACACACCGCCATGATGGCAGGGGGAGCTTTTAAGGAGGTGTAGCTCCACCCAAGGGCGGGCGCGAGACGGGCGTGACCCAATCAGGGTTCGTGACGTCCTGGCCCAGCCAGTCAGGATTCAGCACATCACCAGCCTCGTCATGGGGCCGTGTGATATCAGTGAGCAAATCAGAAGACGTCACGTGGAGCACATGCTCATCTTCCTGCCTCTGGGTCATAAAGGCGGGATCCCCGGTTTCACAATGTGCAGAGACATGGGAAGTCTTGCTGCTTCCCTGAGCATCTATTCTTTGCACACTGCGCAACCTCCCAGAGCCTCCGTGATGCTGAGCAGGAGAGCTCGTGGCAGGCAAGGGATGGGAGACCGCTCCATTCCTAGCAAGGGGAGAACCACTAGGTGTCACCCTTCTGCTATGTCTCTGAGAAGGCAACTCCTGCAGACTGCGCAGTCTCCCAGACCTTTGGCGCTGCTGAGCAGGAGGGCTTGTGGCAGGCAAGGAATGGGGGACCACCTCATTCCTTGCAATAAGAGAGCCACAACATGTAACAGTCAGGGGCACTACACTTCCAGCACTTGAACATATGAGAGGAATGCAGCAGGATCCTCTAGGCACATGAGCCACAGATCCAAGAGGCAACAATCCTTCACCTCAACCCCCATGATAGTGCACCAGGATTCTATTAGCATGAACCCCATCGTGTACAGCCCTTCGATATGGGCGCTGAATGCACCGGGAACTAGTATACACAGAATCCAGTCTGCACCGCCCTTCTGGTACCATTCAAATTAGCCTCAGTGTGAGCAGAGAAAGCAAAAGGAGTGGCAGGGCATAGGTTAGTGAGACAGGAGCAGATGAGCTAAATGTGCAGGTTGGTGGAGCAGAGCATCTCTCCCTTACACTGCTGAGTGCAGGGCAAGGGGAGTGAGTTTGGATAAGAAGGGTTCCGCTTCCCTCCACTTACTACTGCCCACATCAGGCTGTACATTCTTATCCAGAACTTCGATGTTGGCGCTGACTGTGAGCGCAGCATGAACCTCTCTCCACTACACTTGTAAGTGGGTGGCATGGCATTGTTCTCTCTCACTGTGTTGGCCACAGTGTCCTCTATAGTATAAACAATTAAAGCACCACTTGAGCTTTTTTTTTATTGCACTGCTGGAGTGGTGCTTTAAATCTATGTCCCCTGAGCCCTGTCTGATACTCACCTTCCAGCTGTTTTACGTTCTATCACTGCCACTCTGGTCAATCTTCAGTGATATGTGCCCTGCCGGCAGCTCTAGTGTTTCATGCAGCGCCCCAGAGTTCAATCTTCAATATATCCCTATGAGAGCCTCGTTTTGGCTCTCAAAGAGTTGCATTGAGCACTTGGGATGTAACTTCTGCATTGCGGCCAGTTAGAAGCTATGGGAAAAAGATGGTGCAGCGGGACTGGAGTGGCGTTTGAAGATGACTATATGACAAGGGGCAGTGGGCTCAGGTTTCAAACGTCACTCCAGCACTCAAACCCCCCCACATTAAATGTTGCTTTCATTGTCAAATTCCCCTCCATTTTCCCAAATATAGAAGCCTAAAGGCCACTTTACACGCAATGATATTGCTAGCGATCTCGTTAGCGATGCGAAACGCCCATATCGTTGCTACGATTTGCCGAGATCGCTCATAGGTCGTTTTGTAGCGGACACACGTACCCATCTCACAAACGACACTACATCATTCAGCGATATATTGTTTGGCAAAGGCGGCCTTGTGGACACCGTCACACAGCATTCCTCCCAACAATTTCGGCAACGTCAGAGGTGTATAATTGTCCATAGCATACACCCTGGCGTGACACCAATCAAAGCGGAGGAGGCGTGGAACATTGCTCGTAACGACATGTCCGCTTTGCTGATGATGGACGCACTAACGATGTTGTTCGTCATTGTGAAACGTAGCAATATGTCTGTTGCATTCGCAACGACGAACAATATTTTGAAAATGAACGACGTGTCAACAATCAACGATTTTCACTAGTTTTACGATCGTTCGGAGTCGCTTGTAGGTGTCACACGCAACGACGTCGCTAACGACGACTTAAGTACCTCACGAAAACAGTTACCCCAACAACATATCGTCAGATAAATCGTAGCATGTAACGGGGCCTTTAGTGTCTCATGTGGTCATCCAACATATGCTGGTAGTATTTCCATTGCAAAAAGACATAGGACACAATAAAGTATGTGCAAATTAGATTTGTATTGTTTAACATATTTAACCCTTTCATAACATATGATGTACATGTACGTCATACACCATGTCCCTTCCTTTGATGTAGGTTTGCATGCCGACAACTGACTTAATCAGCTATTGGGTGCATTTAAGAGCTGCAGGTGGAGTGTAGGCCCACCCAAACACACACCGACATGGGGGTGCATCATTCCAAATAACCATGATCGTGGGGCATCAATGTGTTCTCATGACAGCCAGTGGTGTGGTGATGGCCTATCATTATGATTCTCTTGTGAACGCCGACCCGTATAGCGCAGCCGGACCATATAGCACGGGTAATCACATGATTGCAGGTTCAGTTCCTTAAGGAAATTATTAAATACCGTAACAAGCGCAAAAAAAGTTTACATAAATATGTTCAAAAATGGAAAAAAACAAATAGGTTAAATCACCCCCCTTTTGCCAAATTAAAAACAAAACCATAAAAAATGACACATATTTGATGTTACTGCTTTTGTAAAAGAGAAAAAAATAGAAGACACGAGAATTATGTTTTATTTTCCGCCGCAACATTGCAATAAGAGGCAATCAAAATATTATATCTACCAGATGATATCAGTAAAAACATCAGCTCAGGGAGCAAAAAATTAGCCAACACACAGCCCCAAATTTTAAAAAAATGGAAACATTATGGTTCTCGGAAAAACCCCACACAAGCAAAATTATTTTTGTTATTATTATTTTTTTTTTTTCACAAATTTCAGATTTTTTTTCACCACATGGTAAATGAAACCCCCCAAAAACAATTGCAGAATTGCACTTTTTTGGCAATTTCAGTGCACTTAGAATTTTTTTTGCCATTGTCCACTATACCTTGGGGCAGAATGAATGGTGTCATTCAAAAATACTACTTGTCCCACAACAAAAAGCCCTGATACGGCTATATTGACTGAGAAATAAACAGTTGTGACTGTTGAAAGAAGTGGCGGAAAAAAATGAAAAATATCGACAATCGTGAAGGAGTTAATAAACTGAAACTTTTGCTTGAGAATTCTTTATGGGCACAATTAAATTAAGACTGTTAACCACATGATGAACAAGCAAAATTGTCTGTACGCTGCTGTGAACATTAAGGGTATGTGCGCACGTTGCGTACTGCCCAGCACCGTAAAAGGTGCGCTTCAGAGCGCAGCTGAAAAGCTGCGTTCTGAAGCGCATGGTGCCGGCGAGAACGTGCGCTCTGCCTGCAGCTCCTGCCATAGACAGAGCAGGAGCTGCCGGCAAAGCGCACGGAAGAAGTGACATGTCACTTCTTTTTGCGCAGCGCTTCGGCAGTAGCCGAAGCGCTGCGCACTAAAACGCCACGTGCGCACGGCCCCTGCACAATCTCCATAGACTGTGCAGGGGACGCAGGACGCATGCAGTTACGCTGCGCTGCAAAGCGCAGCGTAACTGCATGAATTTACGCAACGTGCGCACATAGCCTAATGGAAAAAAATTACATGGGCTCTTATGACGCCAATAGATTCCTATGGAGCTTCATTCTGATAACGTTCTCACAAGGCGCCATAGGTTTCTGCTGGTCAGCGGCAGCCAGGAATTGCTCATGCTCTTGAGAAATTCGGTAATGCCGCTGACCGGCAGTAACCTATGAAGCCTCTTTCTGAGAACTTTTTCAGGCGGAAGGGTAGCGCCCCATGGGGCAGGTGTTTTAACCTACTCGTCGCCGGGCCGGGGTGCAGATTCTTCTGCGTCGTCAGTGGGTGGCCTGGCCCGGTTCCGTTGCCCCGAGGTGTACATGAAGAAGGATTGGAGGGTGGCAGGGAGGATGGAGGTAAAGCAGGATTATCTCAGGAGGATGGCGGGGGTAGTAATGGTTCCCCGCTGGCACTGCAGCGCTGGGCGATGGCACCGGTAAAGGAAAGGCAGAGACAGGGGCTGCGGTTCCAGGTGTTTTTACTCACAAGTCTTTCAGACGCTGCCCAAGGTGCCATTCTCTGCCACGATCGGCTCCAGACGATCCCGGATCCATGAAAGGTGAAGTCCGGTGTGTGTGTCAGCCTGTGAGCTCTCTCCTCCTTTGGTGAGCTAAGTATCGGACCCCCGTGGAGTGAAGCATGGTGTCAGTAAATTGTGTCCCATTCTGTATGCTGATAGCGCTGTTCCGGTATGGGGCTGGTCCTCAACCCCGGATTCTATGTCCTATTTGCTGCAGACTCATGGGATGGTCCGGTGACTTTCTGTAGCCATTCCCCGCGACCCTTGGTGAGTTGGTAGACAACTTGGACTTGGAGTATGCCTGCCCTAGGAATCTGTATCCTGACAGCGCCAGTCCTGTGGAAGCAGCTGCCCTGCTTCTCCCCAGCGACTGTGTTGAACGCCTTGGCCCATAGAGCGGCCGCTCTGCTCTGTGTCTGAAGCTGAACTCTCCTGTTCTAGTTGTGTTGTGTGTTCTGAGCTGTTGCCCCCAGCCGCTGCCACCGGCTGGTTCACTACTCTCACTAGGTCAACCTGCTCTTCTCACTGTGCTCCTAACTCCCCCTGGTGGTTGCTTCTCCCTGACCCTGAGTCTCCAGTCCAGTGGATCTGGGGAGCCCCTGATGCGGTGGCGTCCTGTAAACCCACCGCTGTAGTGACCCCCTACTGTGATCTGACCCTGGCCTGGTCCCCATTGGGGACTGTATGTTTGTGTATATGTAAACCGGCCTCGACCCTCCTTGGACCCAGGATGAGTACTACACCCTAATGGGTGTGCAGTACTCTGTGGCACCCCATTTCACCAAATGGATGTGAGACTGTCAAAGATTTTTTATTTAATAAATTGATGAATGAGGGCTTGTGGTGGAGTTTTTACTCACATAAACTTTGTTTTTCCTCTGTGTGTGCTTTTTGTAACTCTATACTTACTGGGTTTGCAATGAGAGTGTCTGATAGATGTGTATCCATTACTAAACCCTGAGTTTGATGCCAGCTGTCAGTTCACAGCTGACATCAACCCCAAAAGTATTACCCCGATTGCTACTGCACCAGGGCAACTGGGAAGAGCAAAGCGCCAGAATTGGCACATCTAACAGATGCGCCACTTCTAGGAAGGCTGCAGGTTGCTATTTTTAGGCTGGTAGGAGCCAAATAACCAAGGGCCCTCCCAGCCTGAGGACAGCGATGACAGTGGAGGCTTGTAGCCTGCAGTTGTCTGCTTTACCTGAGCTTGCTGGTTATCAAAAATAGGTGGATCCCCAAGTTATTTCTGTGCCCTCTCACATTTTTCTCACCCCATACTGTCTCTTTACTATCTCCCCACCCATTCCTTCATCATTCCCCATACTGTGTCCTCAAATTTACCCCCTCGGTCCCCATACTCTGTTTTCAAATTTAACCCCTTGCTCCCCATACCAAATCCTAAAATTTACCCCCTCACCGCTACCCATAGTGTGTCCTCAAAATTCTTCCCCCCTGTTTCATCCCATACTGTGTCCACATAGACTCCCACCTTGTTCCACATACAGTGTCCGTAAACATTTACCCCACCCTCTCTCCCCATGCTGTGTACTCAAATTTCTTTTTCACTTCCCCTAATTACAGTAAATCTTCAGTGTCTTCAGCTCCACTGCAGCACTTACCACACTAAATTTTTGCCTCCAAGGAGCAATGTCAGCAGTGTGTTGAGCTTACCAGATCACTCTGCTGACATCACCCTGACTCAGAAGTGATAAGAGCTTCAATCGATCTCCCACCTGAAAGACGCAAGTACAATTGATTGCTGGGAGACAGCACACTGCACTCTCTATGAGCCGGCTGTCAGTTTGACAACTGGCTCAGATAATGTCTGACACCTACTACAGGGGAAAAATTCAGACACCAGGGAAACACCTCGGAATGCCACATCAGGTGGTCCGATGGTGCAGCCTCTGCCAGCTGCGCCCAGGGCAAATGCCCCATCTGCCTACCCCCTAGATGCACCACTATTTTAAGATGAGAAAATCCCTTGCAATGTAGATACTTAGGGTGTTAAATATTGTTTGACTGGTTCAATCATGAATAAGCTTTGGTTATTTGAACAGAAAGATTTTGGGATTCATTATGCTATTTATGTTTACAAGAGCCCATTGGCCACTTCGGTGATCTACCACTATATTTGACAGCAGATATCAGAAGGTTTCCTTTCTATGTAGTCCATGTATCAAACAAAATTATACAATGCTGAATAACCCAAATTTCCATCTCATCTCATCTGACTTCTTTATGAGATCACATAATTGCATTGACCTTTGCACAGTTCAGGCTTACATTTGTGGCTTGCTGTTAGGAAAGGCTTCTTTTAATTTTAGCTGCTGCCATGATTTCACTTTTGAGTCTATGTTTATATTAAAAATTCCATTTTTCTGTTCTGTCATAAAAAGCAGAAAAACAAAATTTAGTACTGTGCGGGATCCGTCATATGACATGAAAACAACGGTGCCCCCATTGCAGTTAATGAGATCTGTCGGGTTAGGTTATGGTGTCTGTCATTTTACCAGAAAAAAAAATAGTGCAGCTGTGCTATTTATTTATTTATTTATTACAGACTCTGCATTGTACTCCTATCCTTATCCTATCCTTATCTATTATGATGTATTCAAACTTGTGTTTTTTCTCTTCTAATTAAAAACAGATCTGGAATTGCTATTGCGGAAAAGCATTTTTTTTTTATTTATTTATTTTCTATGTAATAAATTGATACATTTCTATAAAAACTAAACCAAACTGAACTCTAGAAACAAGGTTTAAAGCTAGTAAGATACTGAAAAATATGTGAATGTGCTCTTCTATATGCTATAGAAAGGTCTGTCTGTCTCCATGAACCACAGGATGTCACTTATTTCACATGTCACTTAAGCGGGCTTTACACGCTACGATATATCAAACGATATGTCGTCAGGGTCACGTCATAAGTGACGCACATCCGGCGCCGTTTGACATATCGTAGCGTGTGAAAGCTACGATTGTCTGTTAACGAGCAAAAATACTCACCTCATCGTTGCTCGTTGACACGTTGCGCATTTTCTAAAAATCGCACGTCCTTCTCTGCGCCGGTTGTTCATCGTTCCCGAGGCAGCACACATTGCTACATGTGACACCTCGGGAACGATGAACTGAACTGCAGCTTACCTGCGTCCCACTGGCAATGTGGAAGGAAGGAGGTGGGCGGGATGTTTACATGTGTCCATGTGTGTTATCCGTGTGTCATCCATGTGTCATCTGTATGCCATCCGTGTGACATCCGTGTAATATCCGTGTGACCCAAACCGGAAGAAAATGCATGATACTGTAATGAGTGTTTTTTTTTAAATGGAAAAGATGTGCAAAGCTAGAAAAATGTTACAAAGATAAATGACAGACAGACAAACAGATAGATAGATAGATAGATAGATAGATAGATAGATAAAGTTGTGTTCAAAATAATAGCAGTGTGTACAAAAACATGAGTAAAGCCCAAAATCTTTATAATAGTTGTTATTTCCATGCATTGGGAACGTTGGACTTTGCATTCTAAATCAAAACATGCAGAGAAATTTATATAATGTTTAACTACTTTACAGAAAATATAAAAAAACGAACATTGGGCTGTTCCATAAAATAGCAGTGTCTGCATTTGTCTTTATGTACTCCTTTTTATTTCGGATTTAGCACTCTTGTGAATCACTAACCTAATATTTAGTTGTATAACCACAGTTTTTTTAGAACTGCTTCACATCTACAGTACAGACCAAAAGTTTGGACACACCTTCTCATTCAAAGAGTTTTCTTTATTTTCAGGACTCTGAAAATTGTAGATTCACATTGAAGGCATCAAAACTGTGAATTAAAATATGTGGAATGAAATACTTAACAAACAAGTGTGAAACAACTGAAAATATGTCTTATATTCTAGGTTCTTCAAAGTAGCCACCTTTTGCTTTCATTACTGCTTTGCACACTCTTGGCATTCTCTTGATGAGCTTCAAGAGGTATTCACCGGAAATGGTTTTCCAACAGTCTTGAAGGAGTTCCCAGAGATGCTTAGCACTTGTTGGCCCTTTTGCCTTCACTCTGCGGTCCAGCTCACCCCAAACCATCTCGATTAAGTTCAGGTCTGGTGACTGTGGAGGCCAGGTCATCTGGCGTAGCACCCCATCACTCTCCTTCTTAGTCAAATAGCCCTTACACAGCCTGGAGGTGTGTTTGGGGTTGTCCTGTTGAAAATTAAATGATGGTCCAACGAAACGCAAACCGGATGGAATAGCATGCCGCTGCAAGATGCTATGGCAGGCATGCTGGTTCTGTATGCCTTCAATTTTGAATAAATCCCCAACAGTGTCACCAGCAAAGCACCCCCCCCACACCATCACACCTCCTCCTCCATGCTTCACGGTGGGAACCAAGCATGTAGAGTCCATCCGTTCACCTTTTCTACAAAGACACGGTGGTTGTATCCAAAGATCTCAAATTTGGACTCATCAGACCAAAGCACAGATTTCCACTGGTCTAATGTCCATTCCTTGTGTTCTTTAGCCCAAACAAGTCTCTTCTGCTTGTTGCCTGTCCTTAGCAGTGGTTTGCTAGCAGCTATTTTACCATGAAGGCCTGCTGCACAAAGTCTCCTCTTAACAGTTGTTCTAGAGATGAGAAGGTGTGTCAAAACTTTTGGTCTGTACTGGATATCGTCAGCAAATAAGGCCGAGCACAATGACTTCCCCCCACCTTAATCCCTTCAACCCCCCCCCATTCAAACGTCTAGCTAGTGGTACAATAGCCAAATTAAACAGCAGTGGTGACATTGGGCATCCTTGCCTGGTTCCCTTCATCAAAGGAAACGTTTTTGAAAGAACTCCCGCCTGAGGATTTGCATAAAGAACCCTCACAAAATTCCTAAAAGCTCCGTGCAGGCCCAGGTGATCCAGCACCTGTTCCAGCCATGACCACCTCACATTGTCAAAGGCTTTCTCTGCATCTAAGATGATCAAGGCTGGAATGCCCTATAACAAAGCCAGCCTGGAGATCTATAATTTCTGGCAATACTGCCGCTAATCTATTTGTCATGAACTTTGCTAAAATTTTTAGATCCTGATTAATTAGCGAGATCGGCCTATAGCTACATGGATCTTCCAAATTCTTTCCTCCTTTAGGAATGAGCGTTATATAAGCTGTGTTAAGAGTACCCGATATTAATTCCCCGCCCATTATCTTATTAAATACCTCTGTCTGTATAGGTGAGATTTGTTCCTTCATAATTTTGAAAAACCTGCCGCTAAAATCATCTGGGCCCGGAGCCTTCATAGTTTTTAACTCTCCTATGACTTGCAACACCTCCTCCTCCATCACCTCCTTGTTCAAAACCTGTAAATTTTCCTCCATAAGCGTAGGCATTTTCGTTCCTTTTAACCACTCACTTCCTTCTCTCCTATCAGCTGACCCCTCCTCTTTGTAAAAATCTGCATAGAAGTCTCCAAGAATGTTGTTTATCTCTTTGGGATCCGTTGTTTTACTTCCCACAGCATTTCTCACTGTCGTAATATGTGTCATCAGTCGTCGTCCCCTTGCCAGAGTTGCCAGTAATTTCCCTGCCTTGTTCCCGAAATGAGTCAACTCTGCCTCTTGTTGTGTCCTGTACACACTCTTTCGTTTCTACCCAATTTTCAAAATTGCCCTTCGCCTCCACTCACTTTGCTTTTGTCACCCTTGATGGTTTTTCTAAAAAGTCAGTATACTCTTCCCTAATTACCCGGCTAGCCTCCTGGAACCATACTTGTACCTGTCATTTCGCCTTTGTCGTATATCCTATCACTTTTCCTCTCAAAACTGCCTTAGCCGTCTCCCAATACAATAGTGTTTCCCCATTGTGGTCCTGATTCGTCAATGTATAATCTACCTACCACTCTTTCAGTATTCTATGAAAGTTTTCATCTGAAGTCAAGAATGAGGGGAAGCGCCATATATAATCCTGTCCTCTCTGAACTTTATCAGCTACACTGACTGCCACTGGGCTATGATCTGAGATTACCATATTCTCTATAGCTATCTCTTCTACCCTCTGCAATAAATTCTCACTTAAAAAACACAAAAAAACTCAAAAAAACTAAGCTGAAACAATATTCAGTAAACATGCAACATTAAGCATGTGAATTGCAGCCTTAAGACTAGAAAAAAACCAAAGAGAAAATTGCATGAAAAATACCCTGACTATAAATAAATAAATTGCAAGTGCTTAATAACAGGGTACTTAGTGTATACATTTTTGCAAAAAGGTAAAAAGCTGTCTCACCTCGCCAAGGTGTACCCATCTGAGACAGTCCCTAACCTACTGAAGTTAAAAACATTATCAATACCTGACTTGTGTCATGTCAAACTCCAATATGAATGGTGGCAAGTGGTCAGCTGTGTCCCAGATTAAATACACAGTGAAGTGAGACGCAATTAGTTGTTCAGTCTCAGTATTAGGAGGGCTGCGCCCCCAACTTGCAAAAAAGCAAGATAACATGCAAAAAACACAAAAAAACTGAGCTGAAACAATATTCAGTAAACATGCAACATTAAGCATGTGAATTGCAGCCTTAAGACTAGAAAAAAACCAAAGAGAAAATTGCATGAAAAATACCCTGACTATAAATAAATAAATTGCAAGTGCTTAATAACAGGGTACTTAGTGTATACATTTTTGCAAAAAGGTAAAAAGCTGTCTCACCTCGCCAAGGTGTACCCATCTGAGACAGTCCCTAACCTACTGAAGTTAAAAACATTATCAATACCTGACTTGTGTCATGTCAAACTCCAATATGAATGGTGGCAAGTGGTCAGCTGTGTCCCAGATTAAATACACAGTGAAGTGAGACGCAATTAGTTGTTCAGTCTCAGTATTAGGAGGGCTGCGCCCCCAACTTGCAAAAAAGCAAGATAACATGCAAAAAACACAAAAAAACTGAGCTGAAACAATATTCAGTAAACATGCAACATTAAGCATGTGAATTGCAGCCTTAAGACTAGAAAAAAACCAAAGAGAAAATTGCATGAAAAATACCCTGACTATAAATAAATAAATTGCAAGTGCTTAATAACAGGGTACTTAGTGTATACATTTTTGCAAAAAGGTAAAAAGCTGTCTCACCTCGCCAAGGTGTACCCATCTGAGACAGTCCCTAACCTACTGAAGTTAAAAACATTATCAATACCTGACTTGTGTCATGTCAAACTCCAATATGAATGGTGGCAAGTGGTCAGCTGTGTCCCAGATTAAATACACAGTGAAGTGAGACGCAATTAGTTGTTCAGTCTCAGTATTAGGAGGGCTGCGCCCCCAACTTGCAAAAAAGCAAGATAACATGCAAAAAACACAAAAAAACTGAGCTGAAACAATATTCAGTAAACATGCCTCTTGTTGTGTCCTGTACACACTCTTTCGTTTCTACCCAATTTTCAAAATTGCCCTTCGCCTCCACTCACTTTGCTTTTGTCACCCTTGATGGTTTTTCTAAAAAGTCAGTATACTCTTCCCTAATTACCCGGCTAGCCTCCTGGAACCATACTTGTACCTGTCATTTCGCCTTTGTCGTATATCCTATCACTTTTCCTCTCAAAACTGCCTTAGCCGTCTCCCAATACAATAGTGTTTCCCCATTGTGGTCCTGATTCGTCAATGTATAATCTACCTACCACTCTTTCAGTATTCTATGAAAGTTTTCATCTGAAGTCAAGAATGAGGGGAAGCGCCATATATAATCCTGTCCTCTCTGAACTTTATCAGCTACACTGACTGCCACTGGGCTATGATCTGAGATTACCATATTCTCTATAGCTATCTCTTCTACCCTCTGCAATAAATTCTCACTAGTGATGAGCGAGCATGCTTGTTACTACTCGGTACTCGCACGAGTATCACTGTACTCGGGCTACTCGGCGGGTACCGAGTAATTTTGCAATACTCGTGCTTTACTCGTGGTCTTCATTTCTGCATGTTGGCGCTCTTTTGAGAGCCAGCCCTCATGCAGGGATTGGCTGGCAGACCACTGCAATGCCACAGCCCTCTTAGTTGTGGAATTGCAGTGATTGGCTGGCCTGCACAGCGTGACCGAGCCTTTATACCGGCCGGCGCGCTGTGCTCTGTACACAGCCATCTCATATTCCCTGCTTTCCACGCCCACAGGCGCCTATGATTGGTTGCAGTGAGACACGCCCCCACGCTGAGTGACAGGTGTCACACTGCACCCAATCACAGCAGCCGGTGGGCGGGTCTATACTGTGCAGTAAAATAAATAAATAAATAATTAAAAAAAACGGCGTGCGGTCCCCCCAATTTTAATACCAGCCAGATAAAGCCATACAGCTGAAGGCTGGTATTCTCAGGATGGGGAGCTCCACGTTATGGGGAGCCCCCCACCCTAACAATATCAGTCAGCAGCTGCCCAGAATTGCCGCATACATTATATGCGACAGTTCTGGGGCTGTACCCGGCTCTTCCCGATTTACCCTAGTGCGTTGGCAAATCGGGGTAATAAGGAGTTAATGGCAGCCCATAGCTGCCACTAAATCCTAGATTAATCATGTCAGGCGTCTCCCCGAGATTCCTTCCATGATTAATCTGTAAATTACAGTTAAAAAACACACACACCCGAAAAATCCTTTATTAGAAATAAAAAACACTAACAAAGTCCCTCATTACCAATTTATTAACCCCGACAAACCCTCCATGTCCGGCGTACTCCACAGTCCTCCAGCGTCGCGTCCAGCTCTGCTGCATGGAAGTGACAGGAGCTGCAGAAGACACCGCCGCTCCGGTCACCTCCACGCAGCTAATGAAGGGAATAGCGCGATCAGCTGCTGTCAGTCAGGTAACTCCCGGCCACTGCTGGATCCAGCGGTGGCCGCGATTAACCTCAGTGACAGCAGCTGATCGCTATACTCACCTCAGTTGGTGCATGGAGCTGACTGGAGCGGCGGTGAGTAGCGCGATCAGCTGAGCTGTCACTGAGGTTACCCGCGGCCACCGCTGCATCCACCGCTGGATCCAGGTAACCTCAGTGACAGCTCAGCTGATTGCTATACTCATCTCATTAGCTGCGTGGAGGTGACCGGAGCGACGGTGTATTCTGCAGCTCCTGTCACTTCCATGCAGCAGAGCTGGACGCGACGCTGGAGGACTGTGGAGTACGCCGGACATGGAGGGTTTGTCGGGGTTAATAAATTGGTAATGAGGGACTTTGTTAGTGTTTTTTATTTCTAATAAAGGATTTTTCGGGTGTGTGTGTTTTTTAACTGTAATTTACAGATTAATCATGGAAGGAATCTCGGGGAGACACCTGACATGATTAATCTAGGATTTAGTGGCAGCTATGGGCTGCCATTAACTCCTTATTACCCCGATTTGCCAAAGCACCAGGGTAAATCGGGAAGAGCCGGGTACAGCCCCAGAACTGTCGCATCTAATGTATGCGGCAATTCTGGGCGGCTGCTGACTGATATTGTTAGGGTGGGGGGCTCCCCATAACGTGGAGCTCCCCATCCTGAGAATACCAGCCTTCAGCCGTATGGCTTTATCTGGCTGGTATTAAAATTGGGGGGACCGCACGCCGTTTTTTTTAATTATTTAATTATTTATTTCACTGCACAGTATACACACACCGGCTGCTGTGATTGGGTGCAGTGAGACAGCTGTCACTCAGTGTGGAGGCATGTCTCACTGCAACCAATCATAGGCGCCGAAAAGCAGGACAGCAGGGAATAGGAGATTGATTAATGAGCGGCCGGCTTTTTCAAAAGAGGAAAAGCCACCGGAGTTTGAACAGCTGTGCAGCGCCGCGGCAGTGATCGGGGAACGGTAAGTAAGAGAGAGGGGGGGGAACTGACCGACAGACTGTGAGAGGGGGACAGACAAGACAGAGAGAGACAGACCGACGGACTGAGGGAGATAGAATAAAAAAAAAAAAATGACCGACATCGCTAGTAAAAAGCACAAAACGTGCGTTTTGGACATCGGAGTGCCACACAAGGTTTTCATGTAAAATCTTTCATGTATTAATCTCAAAAAGTAACATACATTAGCTCTATCTCACTATTGGGTATGTGCCCTTAACATTTCCGCCATGAAAATTCATTTTGGTGTCATTTTGGAAGGTTTTCTGGTGAGTCCGTAAAAATGGCGTAAAACTTGGACAAAATTGTTCACAGCTGTGACTTTTGAGTGATAAATGCTTCAAGGGGTCTTCCCCATGCTGATGCCATGTCATTTGAGCACTCTTCTGAGACTTTTGTGACATTTTTAGGGTTTCTACATGCTGCCGGGGGGTCATTTCACAAAAATACTCGGGTCTCCCATAGGATAACATTGGGCTCGGTGCTCGGGCCGAGTACACGAGTATCTTGGGAGGCTCGGCCCGAGCTTCGAGCACCCGAGCTTTTTAGTACTCGCTCATCACTAATTCTCACTTGTCAGCAAGAGGTCAATCCATGACCAAGAGTCGTGTGGATGGGAATAGTGTGTAAATTCTCTCTCTTGTGGGTGATGTATTCTCTAGCAATCCTGTAGTGTCGTTATTTTTAGCATTGCTCTCAGCAACCCCTGCGTACTCCTCCCCTGCTTCCCCTGACTCCTCCTGTCTTCTTCCTGAGAAACCACTGTGTTGAAGTCTCCCTCCACCAGTTTACACAATTACTCGTCCATCAAAATCTTATTAGTTATATTTTCAAAAAAAGTACCTGAAATCTTCATATGTATGTATCTTCCTTCTTCATCTGAATCTTGTGATTCCACCTCATGTACAAAGTTTATATTAATCAAAATAAGTACCCCTGCTTTCCTACCTTTCGAAGCCGACCCGTACACCCTTCCCACCCACATCTTGTTCATACGGAAGAACTCATCCTTTTGCAAGTGAGTCTCCTGTAATAAAGCAATATCCACCTTAAGCTTCTTGAGATGATGCAGTATCATATTTTGTTTGTGCGGCAATCTTAGTCCCTTGACGTTCCACGTAATGAGCTTAACCATATTCCCCAAAATCAACAATTAGCATCTTCCATTTTTTCTGAGATGATTTAAATTCCTTTCAAACCCCTGCTTCAAGTCGAGCTCTCCACGAAGCCACCCCACTGTCACCCCACTCTCTCTATCAGCTATTAGCCCCTCATCTATAAACAGCCTTTATAAATTTATCAAAACTCTAAAACCACTTACACTGGTCATAAAAAACAAACAAAAAACATGCATTATTAAATAGGCAAGTCCCTAAACAAAGAAATAACCTGAAAGAGAGAACAAATGGGAAAGGGAGAAAAAGAGATAAAGAGCCAAAAAAGGAAAGGTAGAGAAGAAGAGCAAGAATGGATAAAAGAAGATGAAGGGATAAAAAGGAAGATGGGAAGAGGGGGAAATGTGAGATAGAATAGAGGGACAAATGAGAAAAGAAAGAGAAGGGAGG
Organism: Anomaloglossus baeobatrachus; assembly: GCF_048569485.1. NCBI lineage: Eukaryota > Metazoa > Chordata > Amphibia > Anura > Aromobatidae > Anomaloglossus > Anomaloglossus baeobatrachus. The sequence continues at coordinate 412,407,659 of NC_134356.1, forward strand.
TAGAAAAAAGAGCATTAGAAAATGATATAAGGGAAAAAGGAGTAGGCATGAGAAAGAGAGAGAGAAAAAGGAAGACAAAGAAAAAGGAAGAAATAGAGATAGAGAAAGGGAGGCAGGTGAGACTTTGGAGAGTTAAGGCACATTTATCACTGTACGGCTCCCTTCAGCAGTCCCAAATTAGGTCTTCTTCTCCTGCTCGGTCATGAGCTGTCGCCTCTTCCTCCTCTTTTCCCAGCTGAAGTTGCCACCTGTCGCTTTTCCTTCGGACTGGCTGGTCTGGTTCCCACTTGACTCCACTCTGGCTCTTGGTCGGGTCTACCTGCAGATGTAATGTTTGCAGGATCTGCATGTTTCGGATCAAGAATAAGTAATGGCGTAAACAACTGCATATTATAAAGTTATTGATATATATACCAAAATATATGCATAAATATACACATCATATGTTACGCAGAAAAGGACTGTAATATGTGAACCAAATCGCTAATGACAGACAAAAAAGACGCAAGAGAGAGGTGATCGTCGGTTCAACTCATTTTTATTTTTATATATTGTAATAGAGAACATGCAGAGAGGTGATGGGGGAGAGAGGAACGGTATACATCACCGCAGACAGTACAACAATGGCAACTATGTACTAGTTCAATGCAAAGAAATGGTATATTGTCATATGCAAACAGGGAATAATGACCCACAGATCAAAAACGCATGCTCACAGAGATGGTGCACCAGGGAAACTCTTAATATAAGATATAATAAAGAAATAAAAAAAAAAATAGAAAACCTAGTATATGTATAAGAGGAAACCATGGATAACAATATTTCACCTCTCGATATCGAGAGAAATGTATCATATACAATACACCATGTGAGCATATATCCATGCTGGTGGTGGAAAACCACAACACAACGGGAAAGCACGAGGACCACAATGACTAATTATAGAAAGTGAATAAGATAATACAATATATGTATATTCTTACATTAGGGTTAATGTGCTTTTCCAGCAGCAGCGGTATAGACCAGCACCAACAGGGGCATGCATAGCTACTAGTTGCTGAAGCACACAATACACTTACAGCATGAAGATACAAAGCAGCATGCATCCATCATTTCAAGGGTACTAACCACTGATTGAAGCAAGGCAATCATACGATAATAACATTACCTAGATAAAGAGGACTGCGGAGGGAATGCGCCCGATGCGCATTTCGGAGTGTACCTTCGTCAGGGGCGTGACCGGAAACAACGGGGGTGCCATTAAAACTGGCCTTCATCCCCCTGCTGATTGGGCAGACAATCAGACGCATCCGCAGCCGGCCGACCGGAAGTCCCGCCTCACGGACACGTCATGGCCACACAGAACGCCGGGTAATTAAACCCGGCGCCCCCGTCGCCATAGAGACGCGCCCGGGAGAGCAAGGAAATCCAGGCAAACGGCACATGCGTCAGCCACCCAGCCAGAAGGGGGATGAAAATAGAAAATAGACATTGCTATAGAAGCAAATAGGCTCGTAAAGATCACCGCACAGTGATCGGATCATGATAAGAAGATATATATCACACAATCTCATGAATGAGAAAATATATCTGAACAGGGAAGAAGAAAAAATATATATACAGCTAGTAGTACATACATATCATGATCACAACTTCAATTATATACTACACATAAGAAAGCTATTAAATGCAAAAATTACATCTATGCGTTAATTACATGAAATTGTACAGGTATGCATGTAGTACAATATATACAAAAAAAAAAATAATGAAATAATAATAAATTAAAAATAGGGAATAATAAAAAATAAAAAAGTAAGAATAAGTAAAGATAAAAATAAAGAGTAGTTAGAAAATAGAAAAATGAAAAGATAAGGAAAGAAAAAAAGAAAAAAAGAAAAAGAAAAAAGACAAAAAGGGGAAGGGGAGAAGAAAACAAAATATATGGACTAAATGAAAATTCTTCACAGTTCACAATGATCCAATCCATGTCAGCATCTTGTATGCAAGGAAGACGATAGCCAAGATAACGAATCAACAGTGCAAGTAGCATATGCTGACACATACAACACACAAGGCCTGGAAAAAATTAAAACAATATTAAAATCAAGAAAAAAGCACCAAGACATTATAAAAAGGATAATAACATTACCTAGATAAAGAGGACTGCGGAGGGAATGCGCCCGATGCGCATTTCGGAGTGTACCTTCGTCAGGGGCGTGACCGGAAACAACGGGGGTGCCATTAAAATAGGCCTTCATCCCCCTGCTGATTGGGCAGACAATCAGACGCATCCACCGCCGGCCGACCGGAAGTCCCGCCTCATGGACACGTCATGGCCACACAGAATGCCGGGTAATTAAACCCGGCGTCCCCGTCGCCATAGAGACGCGCCCGGGAAAGCAAGGAAATCCAGGCAAACGGCGCATGCGTCAGCCACACAGCCAGAAGGGGGATGACGCATGCAGGGTGATGAAGGCCTATTTTAATGACACCCCCGTTGTTTCCGGTCACGCCCCTGACGAAGGTACACTCCGAAATGCGCATCGGGCGCATTCCCTCCGCAGTCCTCTTTATCTAGGTAATGTTATTCTCGCATGATTGCCTTGCTTCAATCAGTGGTTAGTACCCTTGAAATGATGACTGCATGCTGCTTTGTATCTTCATGCTGTAAGTGTATTGTGTGCTTCAACAACTAGTAGCTATTCATGCCCCTGTTGGTGCTGGTCTATACCACTGCTCCTGGAAAAGCACATTAACCCTAATGTGAGAATATACATATATTGTATTATCTTATTCACTTTCTATAATTAGTCATTGTGGTCCTTGTGCTTTCCCGTTGTGTTGTGGTTTTCCACCACCAGCATGGATATATGCTCACATGGTGTATTGTATATGATACATTTCTCTCTATATTGAGAGGTGAAATATTGTTATCCATGGTTTCCTCTTATATATATACTAGGTTTTCTAGTTTATTTCTTTATTATATCTTATATTAAGAGTTTCCCTGGTGCACCATCTCTGTGAGCATGCGTTTTTGATCTGTGGGTCATTATTCCCTGTTTGCATATGACAATATACCATTTCTTTGCATTCAACTAGTACATAGTTGCCATTGTTGTAGTGTCTGCGGTGATGTATACCGTTCCTCTCTCCCCCATCACCTCTCTGCATGTTCTCTATCACAATATATATAAAAATAAAAATGAGTTGAACCAATGATCGCCTCTCTGTTGCGTCTTTTTTTTTTTGTTTCGGATCAGTGGAACTCTCTTCTTTTCCATTCTTTTCCTGTCGGTGTGAGCTCCCCTCCTGTAGTATCCCCTTCTCTGCTTCTGAACAATCCCGGAAAGTCTTTGTGACCCCATCTGCCCCTCTTACTCTTAGTATTGCTGGGTATAAAAGCTAAAATTTAATGTTTTTGTGATGGAGGGCAGTGCTGATCTGGCTAATTGCTTTTCTCTTTTGTGTGACTTCAGCAGAATAATCACCAAATAGTAGAATCTTGTGTCCCTGAATGCGTAGGGTCTGTCTCCTGTTCCTGAAGGCCCGTAGGATTTCTTTTTTATCTTTGTATTCCATGTACTTGATAATAACCTGTCTTACTCTGGATATTTCACTTTGCCTGGAGATACTGTCATTGTTACTGTGTCCATCTCTTTGCTCCCTCATGGGTCCCACTCTGTGAGCTCTTTCTACATGGCAGCTATGGGGTAGGCCTAGGGCCTGGGATAATTCTTTTTCACAAATTGAGTCTTAAATATCTTGCCGTCACTGACTCAGGCAGGCCCACTATCCTTATGTTATTCCTCCTAGACCTGTTTTCAAGGTCATCGATTTTATCCTTCATGAGCTGAACATTAGTGTCTCGTTCCTTAAATCTACTCTCCAGCCTTGTCAGAGTCTCTTCAGCATCAGAGACGCTTTGTTATGCCTCTGTCAGCCTCAAGGCATGATGTTCCACATCCTCCTGCAGCGCCGCCATAGCCTCCTTCACTGAGACTGCTAGAGCCTCCCTAATATCTGCAGCCAGATGATCTGCCACTTCTTTTGCCAGTCTAGGGTAATTGATCTCACCCCCTCCGCCCAGGCCCAGTGTCTCTGTACCGCTCTGAATTCTCTGAATTCTTCTGTTATCCTGGCCTCCTGATTGTCGCGCAGCTGCCGTTGCTGTTCTTCTTCTCCCTCCTCCCTCCTCACTGTCGGCGCCATCTTGTGATCGCTCACCACCTCCTCCCTCTGCTCCGCTCCAGGCTTGTACGGCGTTCATCAGGAGATAGCGATCCATGCAGCAGCAGCTGGTGAGTTGGTGCAACCTCCCAATGTCGGTCTGGGGTGACGGTCACTCCTTAATGTCGCTGTATGTTTCAGGGGCTGTTACAGAGCTTCTCCTTCCTCCTCTTCACAGCTCAGCGCCAGAACCGGAAGTCGTCTTTGCTTTCTATTTTAAAGCATTGGAGATAATTTTAGCTGAGCAGCTGATTATTGTCTGCATTTCTTTATACATTTTACCCTTTCCAATCAACTTTTTAATCAAGTACGCTGTTCTTCTGAACAATGTCTCGAACGACCCATATTTCTCAGGCTTTCAAGGAGAAATGCATATACAACATGTGCTGGATTCACCCTTAAATAAGGGCCACTTGATTCACACCGGTTTCTTCACAGAATGATTGACCACACTCATTTAACTACTCACTGCTATTATTTTGAACATAGCCCCTTTCAATTAATTTTTCAAAATCACAGACTCAAAAACCTTCAGATCATGAATGCTGAGTCTGGTGGATTTCTAAGTATCTACTCCACCAACTGGTAAATTGTTTGACATGTGGTAATTAGTGATGAGCGAGTACTAAAAAGCTCGGGTGCTCGAGGCTCGGGCCGAGCCTCCCAAGATACTCGTGTACTCGGCCCGAGCACCGAGCCCAATGTTATCCTATGGGAGACCCGAGTATTTTTGTGAAATGACCACCGGCAGCATGTAGAAACCATAAAACTGTAAATTAAAAAAAAAACGTACGTGTGTGTGTAAGCGTGCATATAAATATACACGCGGAGTGGAGTGCGGGAGGGGCCGTAGCCGAGCGGGGAAGTGTCGGGCTAAAGGCACGGTCATTCTGTGAGGGCCGGCCAATCACTGCAATTCGACAACAGGGCTGTGGCATTGCATTGGTCTGCCAGCCAATCCCTGCATAAGGGCTGGCTCTAAAAAGAGCGCCAACATGAAGACCACGAGTACAGCACGAGTATCGCGAGATTACTCGGTCCCCGCCGAGTAGCCCGAGTACAGTGATACTCGTGCGAGTACCGAGTAGTAACAAGCATACTCGCTCATCACTAGTGGTAATGCAAAATGCATTATAATAACCTCCTACCTGAACAGAGAAAGGTCCTGGATAACCTAGCTAGCAACAACGAACTTATATTGAAACCTTCTGATAAAGGGGGAAACGTAATCATTATGAAAATAATGATTATAAAATAATGCGCCAAAATATCTTGAAGATTACTCTCAATTATACACATATCAAAAAAGATCCTACAAACTCGTTTATCAGAGAATTAGAACTAATGCCAAGGCCTGGAAAATAGAGTCCTTTCCAAAAGAGAAAGAGACTTTATTAGATCAGGCATCCCAACAATACCCATTTTTTATGTAGTACCTAAGGTACATAAGGGTACCAACCCTATGAAGGGAAGACCGATAGTGTCTGTAAATGACTCAGTAACTCAGAATGGTAGCATACATCTAGATAAGATTCTACGAAGCTTTGTTATATCACTCCCATCTCACATAAGAGACACTATGGATCTTTTGACTAAACTAGACGACATCCATATCAATGAAAATACTAATTTGGTGTCTATAGATGTAGAAGCCTTATATAGCTCAATCCCCCATGATAAAGGCCTACAAGCCACACATTTCTATTTAAAGGCGAGAGGGATACAATTCCAATACCATAATAGATTTGTTCTTGACTTACTGAAGTTCAGGTTAAGTTGTCCAGTTACCAAAACTGTTTTGTTTTTTTTTCTCATAAATCTTGCTAACATGTGCCTCTCCACACATCTATCATGTTATTTTAGCAATATTACCTTTTATCGTGCTCTAGCAGCACATCCTCATTTCTGGCTCCAGCTCTGATAGAGTTAATCGCTCTCTTGACTTCCTAGGTTCAGTTACTACAACTTCCATAATCCTTTGCAGTAACTAGCAATCTATCTCACACCCACTCTGAGCTCCACCCAAACTGTTCCCTCCCCTCAGATCTCCACCAAAACTGTTCCCTCTCCTCCTTCCTGTGTGCACTGCCTAATCATGGTAATAGAGCTTTTATCATTTGGTCTTTCTGATCTATTTCATAGTATCTATTTCAGTATATATTTATAAGCTATATATATAGAGTTATCTAACTCCACACATATGTTTCTCTATGGCTATGTATGCTTGTGTATATGTGTGTTTATATATAATCTATATACACACACACACATATATAGACAGTACATGTGTGTGGAGCAAGATAGTGACATATAGCACACTATGTGTCAGAGCAGAGCATGTCACTAACTGTCTCCACTCTGGGACTTGTTGTGCAGGTGACCGGATGGTACATGTCACTAACTGTCTCCACTCTGGGACTTGTTGTGCAGGTGACCGGATGCTACATGTCACTAACTGTCTCCACTCTGGGACTTGTTGTGCAGGTGAGAGTAGAGAAACTTGGTACTATGCAGCAGAAGTCACAGAGTGGAGACAGTTAGTGACATGTATCATCCGGTCACCTGCACAACAAGTCCCAGAGTGGAGACAGTTAGTGAGACGAGAGAATTGAAGAGAAGAATTGGTGATCATTTAGGAGACATCCAGAATAAAAGAGAAACCCCCATTTCAAAACATGTAAGCTCTGAACACAGTGGGAATCGAAATTTTTGTGCATATAAAGCAATAGAAGTAAAAAATCTGAGCTGCAGAGGTGGAGATTGGAATAAAAAAATGTACAGAAAGAAACAAAATGGATCCATAGACTCCAGATAGTAAACTCACATGGACTAAACGAACAGCTATTATTTGGATGTTTTCTATGAAATAAAAATTGGCCTTAGATGTCTCTGTAGGGCCAATAATTAGGAGTAAGGCCCGCAAAATTTGACAGAGTCTCTGTTGGTCAGGCAGAATGGACAGGAAGGAGACATCTCATGGCAGCACTGATCCCATCGGAGCAAATACCCAGATCTCTAGTTTAAGACAAGCTATACACCTGGGTTATAAAAGGAGAAACTTGCAGCACCTGGGTTACAAAAGGAGAACCTTGCAACGCATGTGTTTTAAGGTGAACCACATGAATTTGAAGTCACAGCAGGCCCAAAAGCAGTGGATGTGACAGACCTGGTAACACGTAGAAGGCAATCTTCACTAAGTGCAGCATTTCCACCTGAAACTCCACTTGCTCAGTGATGAAATGGATGCCCTCAGATAGGGCTCTCCCATCAATAGATGACACCATAGGGGGGGCTTGAAGTCCTGGGGAATCTAATACCAATCCACTACAGCCTGTTCCACAAAGTTTCCGGCGGAACCAGAGTCCAGATAGGCCAGCACAATAAATCAGGTGTTATTACAGGATATGGATACTGACAGAGACGTAGAGGAGTTGCTCTTGCCCAGGGTTGCCTTTCCAACTGCCCCTAGGCTTGAGAGTTTCCCAGCTTCTCGAGACAGGAGGAGGATTACATGTTCAGGACTGCCGCAGTAGAATCATTTCCTTTAGGAGCGATGGACCTCCTGGCAATGTTTAGCTAGCCTCACTCAGTCTAATTGAATTGGTTTAGGAGGAACTGTGGAAAATGAAGACGGCATAAATATCAGCCTTTGGAATGTCGGAGCCAGACACATAGAGTTCCTCTCTTAGGTCACCTCTCTGAAGCATTCATGAAACCTGAGGTTTTGATTTGGATAGCCAGGAAAACTAGGTCATCTAAGCAGGTGGGAATATCATGACAAGCAAGTTCATACTTAATTCTTCCTGTCAGTCCCTCCCAAAAGGCTGCTACCAGAGCCTCATTATTCCAACCAAGCTTCGAAGACATGGTGTAGAAATGAACATAATCCCGGCATACATAAGACTCCTTGTTGCAGTCTGAGGAGAGAAGATGCTGCAGAGGTGACATGACCCAGCTCATCAAAAACCTTGTGGCAAGCCTCCTAGTCAAATGTTGGATGGTGAAAAAAAACAACCCTAATACACTCACCTCACCGCTGACCTCTTCAGCCACAGTCTGATCACTGTGTGCCACATCTCCGGTCTCTGTAATATAGACCAGCACACATGGAACTCACTGCATTATATGGTCTCATCATTACAAACTTATGACGTGCATTAGGCTGGGGCTATCTGACCTGTTTTCCAGAGCTCCAGGCTCCGGGGAGCCCTGGCCAGATTGCCCTCATCACACGCAGTGAGCTATCCTCACATGCGCACGCCCTGACGTTGAAAGGTGAGTAGTGATTAATAACCTGAAAAGGGGACAATGAGGGGGGGTGAGTAGTATTTGTAGTATATGGGGATGTAGAATATTAAAAGTGTAGTATATTGGGGGTATAGTGATGTAGTATATTACAGGAGTAGTATATGGGGGTCTAGTAAAGTAATATATTACAGATGTAGTATATGGGGGTGTAGTGATGTAGTATATTACAGGCGTAGTATATGGGAATGTAGTGATGTAGTTTATTACAGGTGTAGTATATGAGAATGTAGTGATGTAGTATATTACAGGTAAAGTATATGGGGGTGCAGTAAATGGGGATATAGTATACTCCAGGTGTAGTATATGGGGATGTAGTTTATTACAGGTGTAGTATATGGGGATGTAGTGTATTACAGGTGTAGTATATGGGCATGTAGTGATGTAGTATATTATAAGTGTAGTATATGGGTGTGTAGTGATTTAGTATATTACAGGTGTAGTATATGGGGGTGTAGTAAAGTAATATATTACAGATGTAGTATATGGGGGTGTAGTGATGTAGTATATTTCAGGTGTAGTATATGGGGATGTAGTGATGTAGTATATTAAAGGTGTAGTATATTTGGGGTGAAGTGATGTAGTACATTACAGGTGTAATATATGGGGATGTAGTGATGTAGTTTATTACAGGTGTAGTATATGGTGGGTGTAGTGAAGTAGTATATTACAGGTGTAATATATGGGGGGGGTTAGTGATTTAGTATATTACAGGTGTAGTATATTGGAGTGTAGTGATGTAGTTTATTACAGGTGTAGTATATGAGGATGTAGTGATGTAGTATATTACAGGTGAAGTATATGGGGGTGTAGTAAATGGGGATATAGTATACTCCAGGTGTAGTATATGGGTATGTAGTATATTACAGGTGTAGTATATGGGCATGTAGTGATGTAGTATATTATAAGTGTAGTATATGGGTGTGTAGTGATTTAGTATATTACAGGTGTATTATATGGGGATGTAGTATATTACAGGTGTAGTACGTGGGGGTGTAGTGATGTAGTATAATACATATGTAGTATATGGCAGTGTAGTGATGTAGTATATTAAAGGTGTAGTATATTGGGGGTGTAGCGATGTAGTATATTAAAGGTGTAGTATATTGGGGTGTAGCGATGTAGTATATTAAAGGTGTAGTATATTGGTGGTGTAGTGAAGTAGCATATTACAGGTGTAGTATATGGGGGTGTAGTGAAGTAGTATATTACAGGTGTAGTATATGGTGGATGTAGTGATGTAGTTTATTACAGGTGTAGTATATAGGGGATGTAGTGATGTAGTATATTAATGGTGTAGTATATTGGGAGTGTAGTGATGTAGTATATTACAGATGTAGTATATGGTGTGGATTTAGTGATGTAGTATATTAATGGTGTAGTATATTTGGAGTGTAGTGATGTAGTATATTACAGATGTAGTATATTGTGTGGATGTAGTGATGTAGTAAATTGCAGGTGTAGTATATGGGGGTGTAGTGATGTAGTATATTATAGGTGGTGTATATTGGGGGTGTAGTGATGTAGTATATTACAGGTGTAGTATATGGGGATGTAGTGATGTAGTATATTACAGGTGTAGTATATGGGGGTGTAGTGATGTAGTATATTACAGGTGTAGTATATTGGGGGGGTGTCGCCCACCTGTAGCGGTCGCCTCAGGGACGTCACTTCACCTTCTGGGACGCCACAGGGGCTCCACTTGATTACCGCTGGCAACAGGTATGTCAGGTTTATTTACATGGGAGTCGTGACGCCACTCACGGTTTGCGGTCAGGGCTATGGGTGACCGCCAGAATGTGTCGCCCACCTGTAGCGGTCACCTCAGGGACGTCACTCCACCTTCTGGGACGCCACAGGGGCTCCACTTGATTACCGCTGACAACAGGTACTGTATGTCAGGTTTATTTACATGGGAGACATGACGCCACTCACGGTGTGCGGTCAGGGTTATGGGTGACCGCCACTGTAGGTTTAACGAGCGTCTGGGGCTGATGGGGTCTGCAGTCAGATGGTATGGCCTCCCGTGAGTGAGGCTGGCTCCAGGGACTCGGGTGTGTGGAACAACAGGTCGCAGAATAACTCAGTCGCAGTCCAGAAAGTCTTTCAACTTGTTTACTCACTTTTGGTTGTTTTTGTTGTGAGAAACCCGGGCGATGCTGAGATACACCAGGTGAAACCAGGTATCCTTCAGGCTGGCATAAGGGTAACCGCTGACTCGCCTTCCTAGCACTTCTTGTTTCGGACAACCCCTGACTTAAAGTACCGTGGGAGTCATCCAGGGAAGTCGCAACTGCCTTCTCTCCCCTTTCTGGCCCATTTGCTGGCAGCGTGGACCAAGGAAGATGGCTCCAGGTTCGATCCTCCTTATTGGTCCCCTCGTTGCTGCTGATGCTCGGATTCTATGTTGGTTGGTGAGGAACCTCTAGTCCCTCCACCTGCAGGTTTAGCAGACCACTAAATGGATGTCTGGCTCTAGGGACCCCGTGCATGCTTTGTTACCAGGAGTCCCTGTACTCAACTGCCTGTCCTCTCTCTTCAGGTGTCTTTCAGGCTGACTCTGTCACAACCGTCTCCCCCGCCAACGGCCACCACACGTGCAGGGTCTGACTAGTGTGTCCGCTCTCGTGCGTCTCCACTTCAGACTGGCTACCTCCAGCTCCTCTTTCTGACTGCCACTGCAACCTAGCTTCCAGCCTCTCTACCGCACTCCTTGATTGGATGTGGAGGCACGTCCCTCCTGGGTCTGCCCAGGGGTCCCCTCAATGGTGTGTGAGACCTGGTCACTATGTGTCTGTGCGTACACACCCTATTCCAGCCTTCCATATTACCTGTTTGCACTCACCCAGCAGGGGTGCAGTACTCAGTGGCGCCTGACCAGGTCAGGGGCGCCACAGGGGTGTAGTGATGTAGTATATTACAGGTGTATATTGGGGTGTAGTGATGTAGTATATTACAGGTGTAGTATATGGGGGTGTAGTCATGTAGTATATTACAGGTGTAGTATAAGGGGATGTAGTTATGTAGTATATTACAGGTATAGTATATGGGGGATGTAGTGATGTAATACCGTATATTACAGGTGTAGTATATGTGGCGTGTAGTGATGTAGTATATTACAGGTATAGTATATGGGGATGTAGTATATTACAGGTGTAGTATATGGGGATGTAGTATATTACAGGTGTAGTATATGGGGGTGTAGTGATGTAGTATATTACATGTGTATTATATGGGAATGAAGTGATGTAGTATATTACAAGTTAGCAAAAAAATGTTCCCTAAAACAAAATTACCAAGGCATAACATAGTATTTTTTTCCCCAAAAACACAAAAAGTGGCTTGACGGGAAATAACCATACATTTTCTATTATAAATAGAATGCAATCATTAGCAGAACGGGATTATTTCTAACTTTCTTTTGAAAAAACAAATACTAATACTTAACCTTTAGGCTGGGGCCACACGGCGATTACTGCGATCCCCTCACATGACACTCGACTCACATTGGCAGTACTGCAGAGCCAAGTGTCATGCGAGTGTCCCTGAAAACTGAGGTCCAATCGTGCGAGCAGACCTCAGCTGCAGGGGGTGAACCGGCACTGAGGAGGGGCAGGCCGGTGCTGTGGAGGGGCGGGCCGGCGCTGAGGAGGGGAGGGAGGGATTTATTTCCCTCTCTCCTCCGTAGCCGGCTATTGCCATTCTCGCACTGCACTCGCGGTACACCAGTGTACCGCGAGTGTAGTGCGATTTTTCTCTTGCCCCATAGACTTGAATGGGTGCGAGAGAAAACAGGATCGCATTACAGTCGCAGCATGCTTAGGGCTGAGAAAATCATGGGTGCTGACACATAGGCTAATATTGGTCCAAGTGGAACCAATTTTCATGCCTTGTGGCTTAGGCCTTCATAGTGCTCTTTAAGAAGTGATGAAAGATCACTGATTAAAATCGTGCAATTAAAAATTGACACATATGATTCTTGGTCAGTAAGCTCAAATGGACCAACACCACATATGAGCAGGGCCGGATTATAGGCGGGGCAGGCGGGGCTTCAGCCCCGGGGCCCCCACCATAAGAGCTTCCAAGGGGGCCCCCACCACCAGGGCCATACTTGCCACCCGTCAGCAATTTTTTTTTTTTTTCTTCACACCCTCTCCCCCTCCGTAAAGTCTAATAAATCAGCTGTGTTTTCGGTGGTGGGGGGGGGAGAGGTGCGCGCACCTACATTTATTTGTATCTGCGTCTCTAAGACGCAAAAACAAACTGCGGGTGCAGGACGCTGATTGACCCCGGAAGTAGTTTGTACTTCCGGGGTCAAACTACTTCCAGGGTTAGAGGTATGCCTGCTCCCTGCTCTGCTGCGGGGTCCAATGCCGCGGCCGTCACAGCAGGACGACGCCGCCGCGGCCGTCACAGCAGGACGCCGCCGCCGCGGCCGTCACAGCAGGACGCCGCCGCGGCCGCAGATGAGAAGACCGGCGCCGCGGATGAGAAGACCGGCGCCGCGGCCGCGGATGAGAAGACCGGCGCCGCGGATGAGAAGACCGGCGCCGCGGATGAGAAGACCGGTGCCGTGGCCAGGAGAGGAGACTCACCGGAGCAGGAGGATGGCCGCGGCACCGGAACAGCAGCAGGAGGACGGCGGCCTATACCGGAGCAGCAGGAGGATGGCATCAGAGCAGGTAAGGGCAGAGCTGAAGAAAGATGTGTGGTGTGTGAAGCAGAGCTGTGTGTGTGTGTGTGTGAGTGAGAAACAGCTGTGTGTGTGTGTGAGAAACAGAGCTGTGTGTGAGAAACAGAGCTGTGTGTGTGTGAGAAACAGCTGTGTGTGTGTGTGTGTGTGTGTGTGAAACAGAGCTGTGTGTGTGTGTGTGAGAAACAGAGCTGTGTGTGTGTGTGTGAGAAACAGAGCTGTGTGTGTGTGTGTGTGTGTGTGAGAAACAGAGCTGTGTGTGTGTGTGTGTGTGTGTGTGAGAAACAGAGCTGTGTGTGTGTGTGTGTGTGTGTGTGTGTGAGAAACAGAGCTGTGTGTATGTGTGTGTGTGAGAAACAGAGCTGTGTGTGTGTGTGTGTGTGTGTGTGAGAAACAGAGCTGTGTGTGTGAGAAACAGAGCTGTGTGTGTGTGTGTGTGAGAAACAGAGCTGTGTGTGTGAAACAGAGCTGTGTGTGTGTGTGAAACAGAGCTGTGTGTGTGTGTGAGAAACAGAGCTGTGTGTGTGTGTGTGTGTGTGTGTGTGTGTGTGTGTGAAACAGAGCTGTGTGTGTGAAGCAGAGCTGAAGAAAGATGTGTGTGTGTGTGTGTGTGTGTGTGAAGCAGAGCTGTGTGTGTGTGTGAAGCAGAGCTGAAGAAAGATGTGTGTGTGAAGCAGAGCTGTGTGTGTGTGAAGCAGAACTGTGTGTGTGTGAAGCAGAGCTGTGTGTAAAGCAGAGCTGTGTGTGTGTGAAGCAGAGCTGTGTGTGTGTGAAGCAGAGCTGTGTGTGTGTGTGTGTGAAGCAGAGCTGTGTGTGTGTGTGAAGCAGAGCTGTGTGTGTGTGTGAAGCAGAGCTGTGTGTGAAGCAGAGCTGTGTGTGTGTGTGTGTGAAGCAGAGCTGTGTGTGTGTGAGAAGCAGAGCTGTGTGTGTGTGAGAAGCAGAGCTGTGTGTGTGTGAGAAGCAGAGCTGTGTGTGTGTGAAGCAGAGCTGTGTGTGTGTGAAGCAGAGCTGTGTGTGTGTGAAGCAGAGCTGTGTGTGTGTGAAGCAGAGCTGTGTGTGTGAAGCAGAGCTGTGTGTGTGTGAAGCAGAGCTGTGTGAGAAACAGAGCTGTGTGTGAAGCAGAGCTGTGTGTGTGTGAAGCAGAGCTGTGTGTGTGTGTGAAGCAGAGCTGTGTGTGTGTGAAGCAGAGCTGTGTGTGTGTGAAGCAGAGCTGTGTGTGAAGCAGAGCTGTGTGTGTGTGAAGCAGAGCTGTGTGTGTGAAGCAGAGCTGTGTGTGTGTGTGAAGCAGAGCTGTGTGTGTGTGAAGCAGAGCTGTGTGTGTGTGAAGCAGAGCTGTGTGTGAAGCAGAGCTGTGTGTGTGTGAAGCAGAGCTGTGTGTGTGTGAAGCAGAGCTGTGTGTGTGTGAAGCAGAGCTGTGTGTGTGTGTGAAGCAGAGCTGTGTGTGTGTGAAGCAGAGCTGTGTGTGTGTGAAGCAGAGCTGTGTGTGTATGTGTGTGTGAAGCAGAGCTGTGTGTGTGTGAAGCAGAGCTGTGTGTGTGTGAAGCAGAGCTGTGTGTGTGTGTAGCAGAGCTGTGTGTGTGTGTGTGAAGCAGAGCTGTGTGTGTGAAGCAGCTGTGTGTGTGAAGCAGCTGTGTGTGTGAAGCAGCTGTGTGTGTGAAGGAGCTGTGTGTTTGTGTGTGTGTGAAGCAGAGCTGTGTGTGTGTGTGTGTGTGTGTGTGTGTGTGTGTGAAGCAGAGCTGTGTGTGTGAAGCAGCTGTGTGTGTGAAGCAGCTGTGTGTGTGAAGCAGCTGTGTGAGTGAAGAAGCTGTGTGTGTGTGTGAAGCAGAGCTGTGTGTGTGTGTGTGAAGCAGAGCTGTGTGTGTGTGAAGCAGAGCTGTGTGTGTGTGAAGCAGAGCTGTGTGTGTGTGTGAAGCAGAGCTGTGTGTGTGTGTGAAGCAGAGCTGTGTGTGTGTGAAGCAGAGCTGTGTGTGTGTGTGTAGAAGAGCTGTGTGTGTGTGAAGCAGCTGTGTGTGTGAAGCAGCTGTGTGTGTGAAGGAGCTGTGTGTTTGTGTGTGTGTGAAGCAGAGCTGTGTGTGTGTGTGAAGCAGAGCTGTGTGTGTGAAGCAGCTGTGTGTGTGAAGCAGCTGTGTGTGTGAAGCAGCTGTGTGAGTGAAGCAGCTGTGTGTGTGTGTGTGTGTGTGTGTGTGTGAAGCAGAGCTGTGTGTGTGTAGCAGAGCTGTGTGTGTGTGTGTGAAGCAGATCTGTGTGTGTGAAGCAGAGCTGTGTGTGTGTGTGTGTGAAGCAGAGCTGTGTGTGTGAAGCAGCTGTGTGTGTGAAGCAGCTGTGTGTGTGAAGCAGCTGTGTGAGTGAAGCAGCTGTGTGTGTGTGTGAAGCAGAGCTGTGTGTGTGTGAAGCAGAGCTGTGTGTGTGTGAAGCAGAGCTGTGTGTGTGTGAAGCAGAGCTGTGTGTGAAGCAGAGCTGTGTGTGTGTGAAGCAGAGCTGTGTGTGTGTGAAGCAGAGCTGTGTGTGTGTGAAGCAGAGCTGTGTGTGTGTGTGAAGCAGAGCTGTGTGTGTGTGAAGCAGAGCTGTGTGTGTGTGAAGCAGAGCTGTGTGTGTATGTGTGTGTGAAGCAGAGCTGTGTGTGTGTGAAGCAGAGCTGTGTGTGTGTGAAGCAGAGCTGTGTGTGTGTGTAGCAGAGCTGTGTGTGTGTGTGTGTGTGAAGCAGAGCTGTGTGTGTGAAGCAGCTGTGTGTGTGAAGCAGCTGTGTGTGTGAAGCAGCTGTGTGTGTGAAGGAGATGTGTGTGTGAAGGAGATGTGTGTTTGTGTGTGTGTGAAGCAGAGCTGTGTGTGTGTGTGTGTGTGTGTGTGTGTGAAGCAGAGCTGTGTGTGTGAAGCAGCTGTGTGTGTGAAGCAGCTGTGTGTGTGAAGCAGCTGTGTGAGTGAAGAAGCTGTGTGTGTGTGTGTGAAGCAGAGCTGTGTGTGTGTGTGAAGCAGAGCTGTGTGTGTGTGAAGCAGAGCTGTGTGTGTGTGAAGCAGAGCTGTGTGTGTGTGTGAAGCAGAGCTGTGTGTGTGTGTGAAGCAGAGCTGTGTGTGTGTGAAGCAGAGCTGTGTGTGTGTGTAGAAGAGCTGTGTGTGTGTGAAGCAGCTGTGTGTGTGAAGCAGCTGTGTGTGTGAAGGAGCTGTGTGTTTGTGTGTGTGTGAAGCAGAGCTGTGTGTGTGTGTGAAGCAGAGCTGTGTGTGTGAAGCAGCTGTGTGTGTGAAGCAGCTGTGTGTGTGAAGCAGCTGTGTGAGTGAAGCAGCTGTGTGTGTGTGTGTGTGTGTGTGTGTGTGTGTGTGTGAAGCAGAGCTGTGTGTGTGTAGCAGAGCTGTGTGTGTGTGTGTGAAGCAGATCTGTGTGTGTGAAGCAGAGCTGTGTGTGTGTGTGTGTGAAGCAGAGCTGTGTGTGTGAATCAGCTGTGTGTGTGAAGCAGCTGTGTGTGTGAAGCAGCTGTGTGAGTGAAGCAGCTGTGTGTGTGTGTGAAGCAGAGCTGTGTGTGTGTGAAGCAGAGCTGTGTGTGTGAAGCAGAGCTGTGTGTGTGAAGCAGAGCTGTGTGTGTGTGAAGCAGAGCTGTGTGTGTGTGTGAAGCAGAGCTGTGTGTGTGTGTGAAGCAGAGCTGTGTGTGTGTGAAGCAGAGCTGTGTGTGTGTGTAGCAGAGCTGTGTGAGTGAAGAAGCTGTGTGTGTGAAGAAGCTGTGTGTGTGAAGCAGCTGTGTGTGTGAAGCAGCTGTGTGTGTGAAGGAGCTGTGTGTTTGTGTGTGTGTGAAGCAGAGCTGTGTGTGTGTGTGTGTGAAACAGAGCTGTGTGTGTGAAGCAGCTGTGTGTGTGAAGCAGCTGTGTGTGTGAAGCAGCTGTGTGTGTGTGTGTGTGTGTGTGTGTGTGTGTGTGTGGAAGCAGAGCTGTGTGTGTGTGTAGCAGAGCTGTGTGTGTGTGTGAGTGAAGCAGAGCTGTGTGTGTGTGTGTGAAGCAGAGCTGTGTGTGTGTATATATGAATCAGAGCAGTCTGTGCGGCACCCCAGAGCGCTAAGCCACCCATCCCAGTAATGTGTACGCCACCAGAGCTGTTTGCCACTCCAGCAACATCTATGCCCCCCCAGTAACGTCTATGCCCCCTGCCCCTCCTGTAATGTATATATTGTAGGCCCTAGCCCCTCCTGTGATGTATATACAGAAGTGCTGTGTCAGTGTGCATGGTGTGCAGTCATGTCTGTTAGTGATGGCCATCATGCAACACAGCCACATGTCCTGGAGGAGCTGGACGGAAACAAGCGGGGGAGGTGAGTGATGCTGCTTGTGACTTCTCCATATTAACACCTGTAATGCGTCTGTGTCTGCATGTGTGTCAGTGTATATGACTGTGCATATATTTGTCTGTTTAAATGTATTTTTGTGAATTTGTCTTCAAATATGTATATGTACGTATGCCTGTATGTGTATGTGCGTGTCTTTGTGTGGATGGGGCCCACTGAAACTCAACCGGGGACCACAAAAACCTGGAGCTGGCCCTGTCTGCATTAACATTGGGATGAATAAAAAAATATGTGAGTAACTCTACTTTCTGTGTATAAGTGACTGCTGTGAGTGATCCTGGACTGTGTCTGTATTGTACTGTGTGTATAAGTGATGGCTGTGAGTGATTCTGGACTGTATCTGTATTGTACTGTGTGTATAAGTGACGGCTGTGAGTGATCCTGGACTGTGTCTGTATTGTACTGTGTGTATAAGTGACGGCTGTGAGTGATCCTGGACTGTGTCTGTATTGTACTGTGTGTATAAGTGACGGCTGTGAGTGATCCTGGACTGTATCTGTATTGTACTGTGTGTATAAATGACGGCTGTGAGTTATCCTGGACTGTATCTGTATTGTACTGTGTGTGTATAAGTGACTGCTGTGAGTGATCCTGGACTGTATCTGTATTGTACTGTGTGTATGGGTGACAGCTGTGAGTTATCCTGGACTGTATCTGTATTGTACTGTGTGTGTATAAGTGACTGCTGTGAATGATCCTGGACTGTATCTGTATTGTAGTCCTGTAAATCTGAATGTGGCAGAACAGGAGAAGATAAATGTTCATTAAATTTATATCTAAATGCTACAGTTCGCGCTCTACTGTTATGGCTAAAAATGTTAACGTTTATGGGGCCCCCACCAGATTTTCTGCCCAGGGGCCCCCACCAACCTTAATCCGGCCCTGCATATGAGGCACACAAATTCCCATACACATACTATACCACCATGTGTTATGGCTGTATAGTGTCCAAACCCTCCCCTATAGAGGAACCGCCCCCAGGAGGAGAATTTAGAAATCACAAAATGGGACAAAATATAGAGCCAAAAAACAATTTTTATAGTCTAAGATACCATTTTTCAAAATAAATGGATCCTGCCAAGAAAAAAAGGAACGGTCTCGCCAAATTCAGACTCACATATACTCCAAGCCAAGGCCTCACTGATGATCATAAGACAGGCTTCATAGATACCATACATAGCTGCTCCTTAAAGTTGCTTGGTTACTTGGTTGCAGAAAACGCATACTTGGCAGATGCGTCTTCCATATTTTTTATTTCATAATTGTTTATACTTATAATCATGTTCCTGAGGTTTTTATGGGTGTTTTTTCTTGTGCATATATGCGAGTTATGTAAATTGTGTATTTGAATGCCATTGGTCTCTGTAAAATGTGTATATTGTGGCATTTTTATATGATGTATTCAAATTGCGGTTTGTATGTTTGTATTTCTATAGGGTTGGTATATTCCCATACACAGCACTTATGGTTATGGCATATCCGTTGGTGATAATCACATGTGCCTCCTATCTACACATTGCAGAACCATATCGGTATTACATGTGAGCCCAAGTCCACTGTGTCTCCCCGGTGTCTGACGTCGCGCAGTGATGCAGGAGTGGGAGGGACGGTGACGCGTCCCCCCTCCCACCCCGCACGTGATATTTAGACTAGGGTTGAAATGCAGAAGGACATGCGGTCTCAACAGCGCATGTGCACAGTAGTATATCGGGATTGGTCACATGATTGCATGTGACCTAGTAGTTTAAAAAGGTCCTGTCCGTACCTGATCTGTCCACTCTATCTATGCCTGGTTGAAAAAGGGTACACGAAACATGCGTCCTAGGTTGGGTGCTCTTTTACCTCCACTTGGTCACCGGTTGATGCGTGCAACATTTACTTTGTGTGTCAGGTAATATATATCAAATGTACCCTGTATAAAGAATGTTATCCTGCATGTAACTGAAAAGGTTGATTAACACACAAAATCCCATTTCCCTGTGGCTAGTGTGCAATATGATATTGTAATTAATGATTAACATTGAATCTGTATTTAACGTACCTTGTATGATGAATATTACCCTGTACATAATCTGAATGGTGGATTAACATACAGATCCCATTTTTTTGTGGTTGGTGTGCAATAGGTTAAGGGTGCTTAACACGCTGCGACATCGCTAACAATACATCGTCGGGGCACGTCGTTAGTGACGCACATCCGGCGCCGTTAGCGACATCGCAGCGTGTGACACCAAGGAGCGACGATCAACGAGCGCAAAAACATGAAAAATCGTTGCTCGTTGACACGTCGCTCCTTTTCCAAATATCGTTGCTGCTGCAGGTACAATGTTGTTCGTCGTTCCTGCGGCAGCATACATCGCTATGTGTGACACTGCAGGAACGACGAACATCTCCTTACCTGCGTCCACCAGCAATAAGGAAGGAAGGAGGTCGGTGGCATGTTCCGGCCGCTCATCTCCTCCCCTCCTCTGCTGTTGGGCAGCCGCTTAGTGACGCCGCAGTGATGTCGCTATGACGCCGAACGCACTTCCCCCTTGAAGGAGGGATTGTTCGGCGGTCACAGCGGCTTCGCTGTAAAGGAATGTGCATGTGATGCTGCCGTAGCGATGATGTTCGCTACGGTAGCGATCACCAAATGTCGGACGAACGACAGGGGCTATCGCTAGCGATGTCGCAGCGTGTAAAGCACCCTTAATTGTAACCAATGACCAGTATTGAATTTGTACTAATGATGAGGTATATTATTGTCAGGGCCGGATTCGCAGAGTAATTCAGTTAAAATCATTCATTTTTTACAATCCAGGCACTTTCCTTGATTTTTATGCTGGAAAATCACTAATGATGTCACTAAAGTCCAATTCACGCAGTATATCTGACTCGATGCTCATGATAGCCAAATTTACAAGTCGGTCCTGCTTCATGGATGTCCTTAATCGGTTTTCAATTAATTTGAGTATTGAGAAGGAACGCTCACCACTGCAGTTTGTTACCATCAAAATTAGTTATATACTTGGAGCTATCTCAATATTTGGGAAAGCGTCCTGCACACCTCTTTCCATGATAAGCTTGTACATGAAAAGTTCATTGCTGATATCTTTTGGCTCCTCGTCTGTGAATAAATTGGCAAATGTTACAAACGACACAGTTCATCAATAAATGTAATGTCCAAGTCCTGGTAAATGTCCTCCATCCTGGTAAATGTACCCCATTCTAGCATGTTCCCCCATGCTGGTAAATGACCCCATCCTGGGAAATGTCCTCCTTCCTGGTAAATGTACCCCATTCTGGCATGTTCCCCTATGCTGGTAAATGTACCCCATCCAGGCATGTTCCCCCATGCTGGTAAATGTACCCCATCCAGGCATGTTCCCCCATGCTGGTAAATATACCCCATCCTGGCATGTTCCCCCATTGTGGAATACATATTCCATAGCAGTTTACAATGTTACATAGTTACATAGTTACTTAGGTTGAAAAAAGACCTAGGTCCATCTAGTTCAACCTTCCTCCACCAGTTCTACATTTAGTCACTAAGTCATTTATAACCAACAATGTTTTGTGTACTGAGGAAATCATCCAGCCCTTTTTTAAAAGCTGTTATAGTATCTGCCATTACTACCTCTTGTGGTAGGGCATTCCACAGTCTGACCGCTCTAACTGTAAAGAACCCTTTCCTATTTAGGTTTCGGAATCGCTTTTCTTCCACTCGCAGTGAGTGCCCCCTAGTCCTTAGTACTGTCTTTGGAAGGAATAAGTCATGTGCCAGTCCTTTATATTGACCACACATGTATTTATACATATAAATGAGATCTCCTCTGAGACGTCTTTTTTCTAAGCTAAACATATCTAACTTTTTCAACCTGTCATCATATGGGAGGCCTTCCATTCCTTGTAATAGTCTAGTTGCCCGCCTTTGAACTGACTCTAACTTCTGAATGTCCTTTTTAAAATGTGGAGCCCAAAACTGGATCCCGTATTCCAGATGTGGCCTTACAAGTGATTTATAGAGGGGTAACAATACGTTGGGATCACGGGATCTAATCTCTCTTTTTATACACCCTAAAATCTTGTTTGCTTTAGCAGCTGCTGCTTGACATTGAGTGCTGCTGCTCAGCTTATTTGTAATGAGAATACCCAAGTCCTTCTCCTGTTCTGTAGTCCCGAGTTTACTTCCATTTAATGTATATGCAGCTATAGGATTACTCCGTCCTAGGTGCATTACTTTACATTTATCAACATTAAATCTCATTTGCCAAGTATCTGCCCATTCTGACATCTTATCCAGATCTTTTTGTAATATTGTACTATCCAGGTCAGTTTTTAATATCCTACATAGTTTGGTGTCATCGGCAAAGACTGACACTGTACTATCAATTCCATCCACAAGGTCATTAATAAAGAGAGTAAAAAGAATCGGTCCAAGCACAGATCCCTGCGGCACCCCACTGCTGACTACAGCCCATTTAGAGAATGTACCATTTATGACTACTCTTTGTTTCCTATCTTTTAGCCAATTCCTTACCCAGTTGCATATTGTGTCCCCTAGTCCTTGCTTCTGGAGCTTTAGTATAAGGCTATTATGTGGTACAGTATCAAATGCCTTTGCAAAGTCCAAATAAATCACATCAGCTGCATTACCAATATCCAGGTTTGAACTTACCCCCTCATAGAACCCCAACAGGTTGGTTAGACACGACTTATCTTTCATGAATCCATGCTGTTTGTCAGTTATCATATTATTTTCTGCAATATATTTTTGCATGTCATCCCTTAAAATGCCCTCAAAAACTTTGCATACTACTGATGTCAGGCTTACTGGACGGTAGTTGCCTGGATCTACCCTCTTACCTTTCTTAAATATCGGTACCACATCAGCAATCCTCCAATCCTGAGGCACCAACCCTGTTACAAGTGAGTCTAAAAAGATGAGATACAGCGGTCTGTCGATTATGGAGCTCAATTCCCTCAATATTCGTGGATGAATGCCATCTGGTCCTGGGGATTTGTCAATGTTTAATTTACTCAGACGTAGGCGTACTTCATCTTGTGTTAAATTAATTATATCGGGTGGTGGACTTTGATTTTTCACTTGTTGAATGATCCCTGGTACAGTCAGTTCCTTGGTGAATACAGATGAGAAATGTCTATTTAATATCTCAGTCTTTTGTTTGTCCTCTATAACTAACTTGTTATTATATTTTAAGGGGCCGATACTATCCTTTGTTTTCCTTTTTGCATTAATGTATTTATAAAAGATTTTGGGATTTATTTTAATGTCATTGGCGATTTTTGTTTCAGTAGCTAATTTTGCTTGTTTGATTTCTTTTTTACATTTCCTATTGATATCTTTATACTCCTGCAATGCTATTTCTGTATTCTCAGCCTTTAAGATTTTAAATGCCCTTTGTTTTTGTTTTATTATACTTTGTACAGTCTTATTTATCCATAGTGGTTTCTTTTTATTCCTGGACATTTTATTACCACTGGGTATACGTTTTTTACAGGACTCTAGTAGTATATCCTTAAACTTACCCCATTTATGTTCGGTATCCCCAGTTACCATGACTTTGTCCCAATCTACACATTTAAGCTCTTCCCTTAATTTGTTGAAATCAGCTTTCCTAAAATTCCAGGTTTTAGCATTCCCCCTTTGAAATGTTCTATTGAATATTATGTTGAAGCTTACCATATTATGATCGCTGGTGCCCAAGTGCTCCCGGACCTGTAGATCTGAAATTGTATCCGGTCTATTTGACAGGACCAGATCTAGCAAATTATCTCCCCTGGTCGGTTCACCTACCATCTGAGAGAGGAAATGGTCTTGAATGGTAGATAAGAACTTACAGCTTTTAGCAGAACCAGAAGATTCTATGTCCCACTGAATGTCTGGATAGTTGAAATCCCCCATAATAAGAACCCGATTATTATTATTAGCTGCCTTTTCAATTTGTTCCAGCATTTCACCCTCTATTTGTTCAGGTATGTTAGGAGGCTTATAGCAAACTCCAATTAGCATTTTTCCATTATTCCCCTCCCCATGTACATTTACCCATACTGACTCTACATTGTTGCTGTTCCCCTCAATGTCATCATACAACACAGGTTTTAGGTTAGATTTAATAAATATACACACCCCACCACCTTTTTGGCCTTTCCTGTCCTTCCTAAATGTACTATAACCCTGTATGTTTGTCACCCAGTCATGGCTTTCATCCAGCCAGGTTTCCGTAATGCCCACCACATCATAATCCATGGTTAACATAAGAGTCTCCAATTCATTCATTTTGTTTGCAAGACTTCTTGCATTTGCCAGTAGACATTTAATCCTATTAACACCTTTATTACTCCTAGCCTCCCTACGTTCCTTGTATGTCCCATCCCCCCCTAATCCTTCATTGACCCCTACCGTCTCCCTGTCTCTATCTGCTCTATCTATCCCCTTATTTGCTCCACTACCCTCCCTCCCCCCCCATCCTAGTTTAAAAGCTCCTCCATCCGTCTGACCATTTTCTCCCCCAGCACAGCTGCACCTTCCCCATTGAGGTGCAGCCCGTCCCTACCGTAGAGCCTGTAGCCGACTGAGAAGTCGGCCCAGTTCTCCATGAACCCGAACCCTTCCTTCCTGCACCAATTTCTAAGCCACATATTTATCTCCCTAAGCTCCCGCTGTCTTTCTAGTGACGCTCGTGGCACCGGTAGTATTTCTGAAAACACCACCTTGGAGGTCCTGGACTTCAGCTTCTCTCCTAGTTCCCTGTAATCATTTTTAAGGACCTTCCACCTGCCTCTAACTTTGTCATTAGTACCAATGTGCACCATGACCGCTGGGTTTTCCCCAGCCCCACCCAGCAATCTGTCTATCCGATCCACAATATGCCGAACCCGAGCACCCGGCAGACAACACACTGTTCGGCATTCACATGTGCCCATGTGCTTTATCCTCCTCCTCCTCCATTTCATTCTAAGGCTCTAAATTCAAGTTTTCAGGAGGTCTGAAGGTGTCAGAAAACCTGACTTTGGTGAGGGCCCTGATGTGGTGCAATAACATACGTTTGTGAGGGCATTCATCTATACATTTGGGAGGGGCCTCCCTTCATGAGACTTAGATAGTGGAATACATATTCCATAGCAGTTTACAATGTGCTCATTGTGGTGGTGGGCTTTACCCTCCTCCTTCTCCTCCTCCTCCTCCACCATGTCAACCTGCGGCCCTCAATTCAAGTTTTCAGAGGGCCTGCAGGTGTCAGGAAACCTGAGTTTGGTGAGCAGCAAGAGGTGGCCCATTGACATATGTCTGAGAGGGACTGCTCTTACTTATACATTTGGGCGGTCCCTCCCTCATTGAGACTCAGATAGTGGAATACATATAGAGTTGGGCTTTACCCTCCTCCTCCTCCATGTCATTCTGCGCCCCTAAATTCTAATTTTCAGAGTGCCTGCGGTAGTCAGGAAACCTGAGTTTGGTGATGGCCCCGAGATGGAAGTTTGGAAGAGCCAAGTTTGGAAGGGCCTTCCTCTATAGATTTTAGAGTGCCCTGTCCTGTACATTTGATGGTGCGTGCCCTCACTGATTTATATCATATGGCCATCACTTGCTCATTTAACTCATTTGAGGCCAAAGACTACAGAGAGCAAGGGCAAGCGACATGGTGCGCAAAAAGGGAGCAGTGACTGTGTGACGCCCTGGACTAGCCAGGTAGTCACAGACATAACAACATACACACCCCCTACCCTAGGCAGTTACAACAGTCAGACAAAAACCCTTGTTGCCTCCCTCCAGGGTCTGATGTCCCCACCAGGTGGGGCAGAGCCAAATGGTTGGCCCCACCCACCGAGGAGTTCACAGGCCTGGAGGCGGGAAAACAGACAGATGAGTTTAGGAGTTGAAAGCGGGAGGAGTGAAACGTCTGCGTGTGCCTGGGTAGGAGCCCAGGCACTAACAGCAAGGTTGGCAGACGGTGGTGGCCGTCTGCAGGAGTTAGCGGAACTCTGCAGAGCCGTAGGACCGGGGTCGGGCGTTGGCCCGCCGGTACCGAACCGGGGAGCGGAGTGAAGCTAAGCACACAGGCAGGGCCATCGGACCCCGACCAGGCTTGGAGCCGCCGACAATAGTCAAATCCGATTGTGACAGGAACCCCAGGAGTTTTCCAACAACCAAGACCCGACAGAAGGCAACAGTCCACACCGAGAGGATATACAGCCACCGCCACAGGCTAGAGATCCAAGGGCCAGCACCTGCGGGCAAAACGGGCTCCTACGGCACCTATACGCCGGGGAGCGGACTACCGGTGGGCAACCACATTCTAACAGGTGCAGGGAAAGACAGCCACCATCAGCCGTCTGGGGAGAGCACAACAACACTGCAGCCGGCTGCGGGACCCGTCCATCCGGCCGTTTGGTTTACCAGAGACTCTGTCATTGATTGCCTGAGTGATTACACCAGTGCCGTCCGGCACCGCACCACGCTGTCCCTGCAACCCTGCACCCCAGCCATCCAGCCTACCCATTACACCACCGGGCCCCGGGATCACCAACCCCTACCCACGGAGGGGACCACATCCTAGCTGCTCCCTACCATCTCTCCCGGGATCCCTGTCACCAGCAGCGGTGGTGCCATCAACACCACGTCCCGTGGGTGGCGTCACGAACTCTCTCCCCAAACAAACCATCCCCTTTTCACTCACGGGTGAGGAGCGCTGCTCGAGTCCCCGGGTCCGGCCCACCACTCGAGCCACCGAGCAGCAGCCGCAGAAGCCCCGGACCCGAGCGTGGCGAACGCGTCCCCTCCGCCCGCGACAACTGCAGCCTGCGAGTCTCATGTTGGGCTGAACTCTGCCAACAGAAAAAATAAAGCTGCACTACTCAGCTGGATGATGAGCTCAAATATATCACTTGTTCAAGTGAATGGACAAAGGATATATGGTGCCCCCTTCCTGGATGGGTTGGTGAAGCTCCTCCAAATAGCTCAGAGATGTTTATTGGCAATATTCCACAAGTTATATAGGAAGAGAAGACTTGTTGATTGATATTCTAATACTTGGTCCAGTGCAGAATGTGCATTGGATTTCTAAAAATTACTCCTGGGGGCTGTGTCATAAATGGCCCTCAATTCAAGTTTTCAGGGGGGCCATCAGTTGTTTGTCAACAGTCATTGTAAATTACTATCAAATATGTATTCCCTATCTCAGAGATGTTTTTTTGCCAGTTATGGTGACTGTCTGACAGTAGATTTTTATTGAATATGTATCCCCTATCTCAGTCACAATGTGGACAACCCGTGACAAGGGTCTCCAATGACAAATATTAATTTGGTAGGACTACTGCCCTGGTTTGTCCAGTGCACAATGTGCAATGTTTACAAAAATTAGACCTATGGCCTGAGTCATAGTTGACACAGGGAGTCACCATCACAAGGGCCTCCAATGACAAATAGTAGTTAGGCTGGAATAATAGTACTGTCCTGGTTTGTCCACTGCACAATGTGTTTAGTCTTTACAAAAATTAGCCCTATGGTCTGAGTCATGTTTGATGCAGGGAGTCACCATCACAAGGGCCTCCAATGACAAATAGTAGTTAGGCTGGAGTAGGAGTACTGTCCTGGTTTGTCTACTTCACAATGTGCATAGTGTTTACAAAAATTAGCCCTATGGCCTGAATTATGGTTGATGCAGGAAGGAAACGGCTTTATATTGGAAGGGGTGGACGTTAACGGCAGTAGTCAAAATCAACATTTTGGGGGATTTTAGTTTGGCTTTCTCTCATCTGAAGGGATTAGAAACTGTGGAGAAGTCCAGTCCTTGTTAAATTTAATCAGAGTAAGTCTGTCTGCATTTCCTGTGGAGAGGCGTGAGCGCCTATCAGTGATGATAGCCCCAGCAAAACTAAAAACACGCTTTGCCATCACACTAGCAGCCGGGCAGGCCAGCACCTCCAAGGTGTATAAGGAGAGGTCAGGCCAAGTGTTCAGCTTGGACACAAAATAATTAAAGGCAACTGAAGTGTCATAATGGAGGCAGGTATGGTCACTTAAATACCCCTTGACCATGTTGTGCAACTTCTCCCTTCTTGGCATTGTTACAGGCACAAATAGCCCTTGCTGATGTGCTGGCTTATTGAAAATGGCTCAGTTTGCGCACATTTTCCCCCCACCTCTGTTAAACCTGGTGTTCGTATCTCTCTCCATTAATAGTTGGTGTTGAAAAGGGCCGGTAATTCGCTCCTAGCGTTGTCTGAGGGTGATGTTTTCAGCAACTGATCTACAACGACTCTCTTGAAGTATACCATTGTGCAACCCTTTGCTGACTCCAAAAAGAGAGAAGGAAATTTCTCCTTGTACTGTAGGTCCAGAAAGGTGGCCAACCAGTAAAGGTTGTTGGATAAAATGTCTATCACGCGAGGGTGTTCCCACAGCCCTTTACACATGAACTGAGCCAAGCTGCAAACAGGCAAAGATTCTGTATCCCACCATGAGGAACAATACCCATCCTCTCCTCATGCTGAATCGCCTCCTCCTCTCCAGCCCATCCATGTTGGACAGACATGAAGCTGAGGTTGAGAGTCCCCTCTGTAGCATTGGGAGTCCCCTCGATAGCACAGAATAACAAGTCCTCTCCCTCCCCATCCTCCTCATCCTCCCCATCATCATCACCGAATGTTGCCTCAGAATATTGGCTGGGCTGGATAGTATCACCCATTGGGAAATCTGGCTTCATAGCCACATGCTAGGCACTCAAAGCTTCCTCTTTGAGAGTATTCAATGATTGTTTCAGCAGACAAAGCAGTGGAATGGTTAAGCTGATAATAGCCTGATCATCGCTCACGAGCTTGGAGCAGTACTCAAAGTTCTCAAGAACCTCAGAAATTTCAGCGATCCACACCCACTCGACAGTTGTTATGTGTGGTGGCTGGCTCTCAGTCTGACGGACATGTTAAAGCTGCTATTCAGCTACTGCCCTCTGCTGTTCAGTAATCCTCGACAACATATGATATGTAGAGATCTATCGCATGGGCAGGTCGCACATGAGTCGATGACTTGGCAAATTCAAGTGCTTTTGCAGAGCTGTAAGACCAGCAAAAGTGGTAGAGGAATGGCTGAAATGGGCACTAATACGGTGCACTTCCTCAAGTAGGTATGACAAGTCAGCATATGTTTTGAGAAATTTATGAACAACTAGGTCCAGCACGTGAGCCATGCATGGCATGTGTACCAGCTTGCCGACCTTTAAAGCTGCCACCAGGTTTATGCCCATTATCGCAGACGACCAGAACAGCTTGGAGGTGCAGAGGGGAGAGCCACTGATTGGTCTGTTCTTTTATACCTTGCCACAGCTCTGCTGCAGTGTGTGGTTTCTGACCTAAACAGATCAGCTTCAGCAGAGCGTGTTGCCGCTTTGCTGATGCACTTCTTCACATCTCACAGCTTGGCAATGATGGTGAGTGTAATTAAACAGAGGATGAGGAGCAGGAGGAGGAGGTGGGGATACAGGAAGTGGCATCTGATGATGCGGAAACTGTAATAGTAGTTGGGCCCGCTATTCTTAGCGTGGGTAGTATGTGTGATGTTCCAGTTTGCAAGTTTGTCCCACCAGGTTCACCCAGTGTGCCGTGACAGATATGTATCATCCCTGTCCACAACAACCTGTCCACATGTCTGTTGTTAGGTGGACCTCCCTGGTTACACCATTGGTCAGAGCATGGATGAGATTTCTTAACACGTGCTTATGTAAAGCGGGGACAGCACACCGGTCAAAATAGTGGTGGCTACGAACACTGTATCGTGGGGCAGCAACAGCCAAGAGATCACGGAAACACTGTGTTTCCACAAGCCTAAACGGCAACATCTCCATGGCTAGCAACTTGGCAATGTGCGAATTTAGGTTTTGTGCCTATGCGTGCGTGGCTGGGTATTTACGCTTCATTTCCAAGCTCTCAGGCATGGACACCTGAACGCTTCGCTGGGACAAGGAAGTGGATGTGGTTGATGTTTGCGGTGTATCTGTAATTGCAACTTGTGGGCAGGATGTATGAGCGTCTGCTTCCTGGACAGCAAATTGTTAAGGATGTAGCACAGGCAACATGGCAGTTGTTTGACCCGTAGACAAAAATTTGGTACCCTGGTGTTCTGCCCACCTACTGGGAGACTTGGCTGCCATATGGTTACACATACTGGTGGTGCTCGGGTTGCCTTTGCTCTGGCCTCTGCTCAACTTGGTATGGCAGATGCTACAGATTACAATGTTTTTCTCTGAAGGACTTTCAGAAAAAAAACTTCCAGACAGCGGCTGAATGCCCCCTTGCCTTGACTTGGGCTAAAATGGGGGTGGTCTTCGGAACAGTTCACCCAGTTCTCACTCTGGGCAAACCACTACCCCTTGGTTCCTGTGTTGGTGCTACATATCCATCTTCCTCTCTATCGCTGTCCTGGCTATGTATGTCAACGGACCAGGTCGGATCAGTGGACTCATCATCGACCACCTCGTCTTCCATCTCATCCTCCTTCCCAGTTGAGACTGTAGGCTGACCTAACGGCAACTGTGTCTCATCATCATCAGCCTCCACCTCTGGAAACAGTAAATCAGGTTCCTCAAACTGGCTTTCTTCTGGCCGTAGGTCCTCAAATACTTGCGCATCAGCGCATGCCACCTCCCACATCCCTCTTCAATGCTGCACAGTGAGAGGCCAGAGCCAACCAAAAGATACATACAAAACAGATCCTGAGAGTAGCCAAGCTTGGGGTCATATGTCTCCTGTGACTGATGATGGGGAAAGAAGGAGGACCAAGTTGAGGATTGGATGGGCCAGCCTTCTGTGTCTCCACAGTAGACTGTGTAGACGTGGAAGATTTGTTGTTGCTTGAGAAATGCGAAGAGACCTTGTTTTCAGCCTTTGAAGGCAGAATCTGCTCTCGCTCTTCTGGCTTCCAGATACGTTTATGTTCCAGAGTGGGAGATTTGGCAAGAAACATAGTGGATGCACCAAGCTTCTTCTGATCTGTCACAGACTCAGTGCCTTGTTAGCCACCACTGACAATGCCATGCCCACATCCACGTCCCTGTCCCTCAACAACTGGCTTTTTTGTCATTTTGGGTTTTGGTGCCATATTTGCAGATGTTGATGGCCCAAGCCAAGCAACTTTGACCCCAAAAATATTCTGGAAAAAGATCAAGTGAGTACTTTGTACCATGCAGCACAAAATACTAGAGTACTGCTTTGTATTTGCAAAGCACACTAGCACACTAGCACTAATATTAATGTGGCTAATGTGGATAGACGGCACAAACCAGGCTGTGAACCCCTAAATATTGTGGAAGCAGGGCCGGTGCATTTAGTGTATCAGGCAGCACTAAATGCTAAAGTACTGCTTTATATTTGCAAAGGCCACTAGCAACGTATTAATGTGACTGATGTGGACGCCACAAGCCAGACTATGAACCCCTAAATATTGTGGAAACAGGACCGGTGCCTTTAGTGCATCAGGCAGCACTAAATGCTAGAGAACTGCTTTGTATTTGCAAAGGCCAGTAACAATGTATTAATGTGGCTGATGTGGACGCCACAAGCCAGGCTGTGAACCACTAAATATTGTGGATATGGGTCCCGATTCCCTACCTAATCCACAATCTCGCCCTCCCTACTGTGACCTTGTACAGTGGTTTCAGCTCTTAAAAGAGCTATTGTATTCTACACTGGACGGTACTATGGAGGTAGTGACACACTCCTTTAAACTCTGTCCCTGCTCAAAAATTTGTCCCTCCCTACACTACACTGACCTATACACTGCAGGTAGCCCTGAAAAGGGCTTTTATGTTATTAAGAGGCCTAACACTCTCCCTAGCAGCTACTCACTCTGTCCCTATAGTGATACAACGTGCTGGCTCCGGATGCAATATGCGCAAAATGGCGGTGAAAGGGTTTTTATAGACCCTATGACGCTGGTGACCAGCCAATCACAGTAATGCCACAACCAAGATGGTTACATCATTACTGTGATTGGTTAAGAATCCCAGCATGTTTAGTGGCTGAAAATCAGGCGCCAAACCTGCAGGGCGGGACATACAAATATACCGAGGCAAGTACACAAAAACTCACAATATAACGAGTACCCCGAATATCATACTATTCTTGCGAGTTGCAACTAGTAAGGATTACACTCACTCATCACCAACTACAATGTGTGCAGCATCATTCTGTTTTGCATTTTCTCTCTATTTCTTCTGGAGTGTACTATGTGGACTCTGCTTGTAGTTTAATTAGGCGTTTCTTCAGTTTTCTTTGGTTGTGAGCGCTTTCACCTCTCCCAGATACTGCCAATCACAGCTTGGTATTGAATGTAGTAGTTTGTCAGTCTCAAGGATACTGAGCTGTGATTGACAGTATGTGTGGCATGATGTGACGGCAAGACATGGAGAGACAGGGGCCTCCTATAGTCTCATGCTAGGGGACCCTAGGCTATCCCTAACCTCAGGGTTACCCCTAATGATCTATCTGTTACCAACCCAGGAAAGGAAGGGGCAGGAGTATGATGGTAACAGATTGATAGATGGAGAAAATCAAAAATCAGACACACTGCAAACTCACAGGAACAAACAGTAAGAAACTAAGGAAAATAGCAAGAGCAAGAAAGTAGCAAGAAAAAGACAACAAAGGTTATCACCACAACTGCTCACAGCAATAATGCACAACAACCGCCAGTAAGTTTGGATCACAACACCTTACCAGACCAGTATAAGTAAACAATAGCTAGTAAAATAGATAATTAATGAAATAGTCCAGTCAGCATTTATAGGAGGGGAGCAAACGTGATAGTCTCTTTGATCACATGTTGTTGGTGAGCCAAACAAGCAGCCCAGGAAAGAAACTCTTGCTAGTCTGCCTAAGCCTGTGGGTCGATGCCCGCGTCCACCTATGCTGATCATAGATCTCAGAGAAACAACTTGCAAACTATGTACTTCACAGATGTACAGTATGGCACCATATAGCACTATTACAGTGCATTGATACTAATTTTGCATTGACTATGTCACTGCATAGCACCTTATACTATTTTTTCTTGATTATAACGTCAAAATACCTTATATATGTGCTTCCATACAGTTGAAACCAGAAGTTTACATACACTATCTAAAAAGACACATATGCATGTTTTTCTCACTATCTGACATGAAATCCGAATAAACCTTTCCCATTTTAGGTCAATTAGGATTATAAAAATTATTTATATTTGCCAAATGCCAGAATAATGAGTGACAAAGAATGTTTTAATGCATTTTTATTACTTTCTGCAAAGTCAAAAGTTTACATACATTTCATTGGTATTTGGTACCATTGCCCTTAAACTGTATGACTTGAGGTAAACGTTTTGGATATCCTTCCACAAGCTTCTCACAATAATTTGTAGGAATTTGGGCCCATTCCTCCTGACAGAACTCATGTAACTGAGCCATGTCTGTAGGTCGCCTTGCTCGCACCTGCCTCTTCAGTTTTGCCCATAAATTTTCAATAGGATTGAAATCAGGCCTTTGTGATGGTCACTCCAAAACATTTGGGCTTTATGCAATAAATCCTTCACATACGTTATAGTCAGACTTTTCTTCATCATCCTCAGTACTCTTGTGCAGCTTTTTTTAGAGGTTACTCTTCATTTATTCATGTGGCACTTTATACTAGGACATAAAGCAATTATCTTAGCATAATTGTTTTGATACATTTCAACAACTTGTATGGCGACTACCGTAATTGCCCAAGCTATTTATAATTTGTATACTTTTATTTCTAGGCATTATTTTTCTATGACACACTGCTGGTCAAGACTTTCGTCATTATGGTATAGTAGCGATAGTCCCTATTATTGTAGTTTAGCTTTTATATTTTTAATTATATTCTTTTAATACAATATTTCAATAAACTAGTTTTTTTTATTCATTTTCTCTCTCAGTAGCATTTTTTCTTAGATTATCATCTTTGATACAGTTTATTTAATACGTTGTTTGTTACTTGGGGAGATTTTATCTTATTGTGGACTTAACGGTGATTACTGATTTTTAAGTAAGTGACAAGTCTTCTTTAATGGAATGCCTTTGCATGTGAATTATTACTGTTCAAAAAACACATTTGTATGCAGAAAACACATCAGCTCATGCTAATGGCTGCATCAGGGAGGTAGAATTTTATCATTTCTTGCAATGGTTGCGTGAAGAGGAGCAAAAACAAAAAAGAGCTTTAAACTATCAGTTATTGACCTAAACTCTAAGTAATGGTAGTTGAAGTTACATTTTATGGTTCCTTGACAATGTATCCTTAATACACAGGATCATTGTAGATGAGCTGAGTAGAGTTTAGTTTTGATTTTTGTTTT
This sequence comes from Anomaloglossus baeobatrachus, assembly GCF_048569485.1. Taxonomy (NCBI): domain Eukaryota; kingdom Metazoa; phylum Chordata; class Amphibia; order Anura; family Aromobatidae; genus Anomaloglossus; species Anomaloglossus baeobatrachus. Next base: position 412,441,569 of record NC_134356.1, read on the forward strand.
CTTTATTTTTTTTCAATTAAATATCTATTACAGCCATTATTATCTATAGGAGATACTGTAACTTTATAGATCTGTATCCCAATAAGGCTGTCTTCAACCACTGAGACTCTTCATTGTACACTTGAACACATTTCTAGGGGGGGAGAAAGCAAAATCTACAGCACTAATTATTCTGTAAAACAAATGTTTTATCTGGACTGTTGAAGTAGCTCTTACTCCAATTAATAGTTTCTGGGATTCATTCTACGGCGCCAGTGAGAATTAAAGAAATACATAGCCATGTAATTTCCAAAGTTCTCCAAATTATTTTAATGAGAATTAGATCTTTTATAGTCCTCTGAAATATAGGCATACCAATCATAAATGTAGGCATTCCTTACGTGATAAGAAATAGTAGAATACATAACTGCATAATAATTAAAGACACTCCCAGCTTCCACCAAGTTAAGCCACATCCCCAGAACAAGTCTTTGTTCCAAAAGTAAAATCCCACACCCTAAGAACTTTTTGGCATGCTTGAAGACATTAACTCCTTTCTTATTTTAACATTTCCCTGTTATTCTTTATGCCTGTCAAAAAATGTTTATCCCTTCCTAATAGATGAGGTTTGTTAACCGAGCCCTATGTCACAGAGAAAAGGGATACCAAAGGATGTGAATAGAAAATCAACATTTATTGTTTAAAACAACTCATTTCCAGAGCGAACCGCTCTCTTTCACTACCTGCATTTGGACACAATTTAATACCACAAACCTCTCATATGTGATATTAAGTGGAGTAAGATTACAGGTAGTGGAAGAGGTTAATGAATTAATTAGTGAACTGATTATCCACACCTTGTTTATGGCTTTATAAAAGTGCAATGTAGGTCTCAGTGTAATATGTGTTTTTATTGTGTAACGGGGTGCCAGGGGTGCCTCTGGCCTTGTAGTCGTGGCCCTTGCAATCAGGCTTACCCCTGGTTCCACCGTCACTATGGGGACAGGAGATGACTTGGTGGGGCAGAGTGTGGTGGTGATGCAGATGTTATCCGGCGCACAAACACTCTTCAGGCAGGGTTCGATGCAATGAACAAACATGCTTTTATTCTTCACAAAGTCCCAAACAAAGCAATAAAGGTGATGATACGCTTTCTTAGCTGGGGGAAGCCTGTCCTTGCGTCCCCTCCAGTGGGGATGTGCCTGGCTACTCCACTTCGCCCGGCTCCCACTTCTGGCTACCCACAGCCCGGACCCACACCGGACTGCTTCACACTATGAGGTTCCGCCCGCTCCTTTTCTCACCGGCTTCCCTGATTTCCAGCTCCCACACTCTGCCCCGGCTCTGCTGCTCCGCTCCTGTCCCCGAGACGACTGCTCCCTTGATCTAATCTTTTCCTCACACCCTTGCTCTCTCCTCCCCTTGTCTCTGCCGGCTCCTCCTCCCCACTGTGGTGACAGCCGTCCCACCCGGCCACTAGGGGTACCCTAACACAATACACATGCACATACAAATAAAACATTTTTATTAATAACATTTCCGGGTTAACTATGCTCCCTTTTGCAGGGGGTCTGCTCACCCACTGCATACCTCCCCTCTTAAAACCCGAGCCTCCCGGCACGGCTCTTACTTAAAACACACAGAAGCACGTAAAGTCTGCAATACCGTCCACAATAGGTGCAGCACCCACACAGAGGGCTCCAGTGTGCCCAGTTCTCCTCCTCTGGACGGCCACCAGTGTGCGCAGCTCTCCTCCTCTGGACGGCCACCAGTGTGCGCAGCTCTCCTCCTCTGGACGGCCAGCAGTGTGCCCAGTTCTCCTCCTCTGGACGGCCACCAGTCCCGCGCAGCTCTCCTCCTCTGGACGGCCACCAGTGTGCGCAGCTCTCCTCCTCTGGACGGCCACCAGTGTGCCCAGTTCTCCTCTTCTGGACGGCCACCAGTCCCGCGCCCGGCGGTTTCTGCAGCGCTCCCGGTCCTTCTTTCAACTAGCGCCCGGAGGCTCAACAGCGCTCCCGGTCTTAGATGGGCGCCCGGAGGCTTGGCAACAGCGCTCCCGGTCTTAGATGGGGCGACTGCCCGTACAAACACACAGAAGGGAGCTCGTCCCGTGAAACTTTAAAAGAACTTCTGCCGGCTAAACGGCGCCGGACTTAAACAACAGATCAGCAGTGGTGACTTACTCTGGGGGTCAGACCCTCTTCCATTCCTCTGCTTGGGCCTGGATGTATGCCCCCAGGGATTGTCCCGGCTGCCGACGGATCCTCTGGAAGGACGCAGGGGCGTAGGGTGGCTCCACAGGCGCAGCTGCTGCAGCTCCTCTCGGTGGTGAAGGCGTCGCTGCCCCTGACAATCTTGCTGGTAACGGCGGCGGTGTCAATGCTGAGACTGGGTAGAGTGGAGGCGGGTCCTCGTTTCCCGCTCTTAAACAGACTCCACCCCCAGCCCCACGCATCATCTTGACTCCTCCGCTGAGGTACTTCTTTTTCTTCTTCTTCCATGCCCTGGAGCTGGCGCCTCCCCTCTTTGGGCGGAGTACTCCATGCTTTCTCTTCGGCACCGGCCAGCCCCAGGCTCTTCTTTCGGCGCCAACTTTCCGCGCCTTTTCTTCCTCACAGATAACGGCCTCCTTGCCGCCATCTTGTACCCGGTCCAACGCTACGGGTACTAGGTTCTCTCCCCACCACGGGACTGGAAATCCTGTATCACGGTCCGGATCCTGTGCTTCAGGCACGACCCGATCTCCAGCCTCCTGGGTTCCTGGCAGGGGAATCGCATCCTGCCGACTACGCCACATGTAACGGGGTGCCAGGGGTGCCTCTGGCCTTGTAGTCGTGGCCCTTGCAATCAGGCTTACCCCTGGTTCCACCGTCACTATGGGGACAGGAGATGACTTGGTGGGGCAGAGTGTGGTGGTGATGCAGATGTTATCCGGCGCACAAACACTCTTCAGGCAGGGTTCGATGCAATGAACAAACATGCTTTTATTCTTCACAAAGTCCCAAACAAAGCAATAAAGGTGATGATACGCTTTCTTAGCTGGGGGAAGCCTGTCCTTGCGTCCCCTCCAGTGGGGATGTGCCTGGCTACTCCACTTCGCCCGGCTCCCACTTCTGGCTACCCACAGCCCGGACCCACACCGGACTGCTTCACACTATGAGGTTCCGCCCGCTCCTTTTCTCACCGGCTTCCCTGATTTCCAGCTCCCACACTCTGCCCCGGCTCTGCTGCTCCGCTCCTGTCCCCGAGACGACTGCTCCCTTGATCTAATCTTTTCCTCACACCCTTGCTCTCTCCTCCCCTTGTCTCTGCCGGCTCCTCCTCCCCACTGTGGTGACAGCCGTCCCACCCGGCCACTAGGGGTACCCTAACACAATACACATGCACATACAAATAAAACATTTTTATTAATAACATTTCCGGGTTAACTATGCTCCCTTTTGCAGGGGGTCTGCTCACCCACTGCAATTGTACAAGATGAAGAGAACAGTCCACTCTAGAAACACATCATTTTAAACACTGAATATCGATTTTAATTGGAGTGGAGTGACATCGCCTTTACATTGTCAATTTTCTGTTCACTTCCTTTGGATTTCCTATTCCTGTGTCAGGACACCAGTAGGTGGAGCTGGAGTCCTGATGGATAAAAACAGTACTGTGCAAACATCAGTCGGGGAGCTGAAGCACAGTGTGGGCTGATGCAATACCTTACAGCACCAGCAGGGGGAGCAGATGCCACGAGGTGTGTGGAGGATGGTCAGACAGGCCGGGTCGAACACAGGAGAAGCAGAAGAAGATCAGAGGGACGCGCAGGAGAAAGGTCGTGGTCAGGCCGAGGTCATTACCAGAGAAAGCAACCGAGGAGGGGAGGTAGGAGGGGGAGAGGACAAGAAGCGGGCAGGAAGGAACGAAAGTATGTCAGGGGAGACACACGGACATCAAGGGGACAAGACACAGACAGAGGATGGGAGCACAGGGCAAACGGATCACTATCAAACACTTACAGGGACCAGCAATCACAGCAGAGCAGAGCTCAGCTTATAGCTGGCATCGGTTCACCAGAGATGATCCCATTTAAAGGGTCCAGGCACCGGAAATCAGGCCCAGGGAAAGGCTGAGGGGAGACAAAACCATGACACCTTGCTTGGTTAGTGCAGCAGTCTACTTTTATGAGAGTTGTGCCTGTGATTGCACAACTCTCTCAGGTGAGCCTTCCATCATCTGGCTCCATTACTACAGTCTGAGCAGGCTCACACATGGTAGCAGAAGCAAAAAAAGATTTCAGCTCACCTGATTCAGTGTACTCCAGGGCTTGTGAGGTGCACGCGATTTTCCCTTTTTTCTCCATCACACATGGAAGCACCTCTGTTCTTTTTTCTTCCTGCAGAAAAGGGATAGGTCCTTAACCACATTGGTACACTATTCAGGGTGCGCATCACCACCCCCATCCCTTTCCCTGTCCTAACTTTGAATTTTACATAAAATAACATATGCATTCTGTGACATTTTGGGAGTTGGCTCACTGCAGCTGTGACATCTATTTGTAAAATGTAGTGGAGATGCTGCTACAGTGCTGGCCAGTTGGTCACGATGCCGAAAATCAGAAGTACAAACTCTCTTTGCTTGAACATAAAATATAGCATTACATCTTTTTAAAGATTAGCTTAATCTTTTTATTTTTGCACACGCTAGTACACAGATCTTTATTATGCATATCACTACATACATAACTATATAAGTGAACGTTACTACTACCAACGGTGATATTCCTGAAAATCAACCTCTTTGTTAAACCAATTAGTTGGATTCAGTCAAGATAATTCTTCACCCACTCACCACTGGGGGTGATACTACTATGTTTCTAAGTGTAGTAACCCCTGAATTCAGTTCTACATGTTCTACCAGTTACGTACAAAGTCCCTTTACACCCAAAAGCTGTCTAGGTAGGGCATTTAAGTGGCTATTAGTTAGGTCAACTATAACCTGATGGATGTTGTCAAGGGGTCCTTCTCCCATGTCACACAATCAACAGAGCAAGAGATGGCGGTACAATCCAAAGAGCATTTATTCCAAGCAAATTAAATGGTCCATAACATAATCCACAAAACAGAGGGTAAAATTAGTCCAGTAACACAAATATAGTCCGGTAACCGCTAAATATCCAGGTCTCTCTCAGAAGCCAGTTTCTCCCAGAGGTTCAATCTTCCTGCTTCACTCTTGAAGTTCTCAAACAGACTGCCCAAATTCTTCAGGTAAACAGAGAGTTTAGGTGGATCTCACGCCCCCTCCCCCGACTTAGGAACAAAAGCCTGGCAGGGGAGGAATAAACCTGCAAATGGGACAATGTACACACAAGGAACACAGAATGAACAGTAAACAACGCCCAAACATTAACCCACACAAAATGGTACACAATCCACAATATTCCACCACCACAGATGTCTTATAATTTGTACCCTTTTTTTCTATTAAAACCACTCATCTTGAATGTATTTTAGCATGTACTGAATGATGTTCATAACTAATACAAAAGCAATTATCAAAGCTCATGTAGAGATGAGGTTTAATTTGAGTTAGGGTACCGCCTCACTAAACGACGTACCAGCGATTCCGACCATGATATGACCTGGTCAGGATCGCTGGTACGTCGCTACATGGTCGCTGGTGAGCTGTCAATCAGGCAGATCTCACCAGCCACCAGCGACTCTGCGCTTGGAAACCAGGGTAAATAATGGGTAACTAAGCAAAACGCTTTGCTTTGTTACCCGATATTTACCCTGGTTACCAGCGTACACTGCTTAGCGCTGGCTCCCTGCACACGTAGCCAGGGTAAATATTGGGTAAGCAAGCAGAGCGCTTTGCTTAGTTACCCGATATTTACCCTGGCTACGTGTGCAGGAAGCCAGCGCTAAGCGGTGTACGCTGGTAACCAGGATAAATATCGGGTAACCAAGCAAAGCGGTTTGCTTAGTTACCCATTATTTACCCTGGTTACCAGCGTACGCTGCTTACACAGAGTCGGTGGTCGTTGGTCTCCTGCCGTCAAACACGCCGATGTGTGCTGCACAGCGGGAGACCAACAAGCAAAAAATGAACCAGAACAGTGTGTAATGATCAGCAATTTCACAGCAGGGGCCAGGTCGCTGCTTAGTGTCACACACAGCGAGATCGCTGATGAGGTCACTGGTATGTCACAAAACCTGTGACTCAGCAGCGATCTCGCTATGTGAGAAGTACCCCTTAGTCATTACTGAAACGTTTTTACAATGAGAGGTGTGTATACAAGATAGCTTTCTTTCCAATTTAACTAAGGTGGGGTTATTAATTGGATTTAGAATGTCCCTTCAACTTTAGTTTTCTAACTTTTCCCTATGCTTCTTCCAGTGTCCACATTGCTTTTCTAGTCATTTAAGTCTTTTGTATCTGATATAAACAAAAAAATACATTTATGGCAGTGTCTGTTGTAGTGCACTGACTTATCGTGTCATGTTCTCTGTATGAGTGCTGTAATTGCTGACAAAAGTAACAGCCTGTGTTAACAGGACTCCTAAAAAGAATCTTATAGTGTCTTTCCAATGGGTTTAGTTCTGAGTGAAAATAATACTATTGGCAGACATGCAGTCCACCATTTTCTTGTTTGAGCAATCAATTCTGAATCTTTTATTTCTGTGTCCCACTCAGCTTCTCAAGATGGTATGGGCTGTGCAATGACTGCTGTAGTCTCTAAATATTCCTCAATACCTCTCCTGTGAAATATGTCCTTTGTTACTTTCTGTTATCTCTTATCAATATATCATTTCTGACATCAGCTTTCTGATTACTACTTTTCTTTTTGGTACTTTTACACAGGGTCAAACATTCTGAAAATAGATCCACACAGATAAGGACATACTCAAATGTGCCCACTTTTGGTATCTATATGAAATCATTCTGCAGTTGTTGAAATTAGTACAATGGAAATATTCTGTGTTCTTACAGGTTTCTCGCAGTTTTTTCTACGTTGTGGAGTGCACAGACAATACAAAACAATACATAAGCATATACAGCAGCATCCTGATTAAACCCTAGCTTGGTGTTAACTCAACAGACTTACTATTGCTCCATTAGCTCATTCATTTGGACCATGCATCGAATAGATCATTGTAGGGAAGACTGACCTGGGAAAACAGCACCTCTCACCTGATCTCTACACACACACACACACACACACACACACACACACACACACACACATACACACACACATGTTGCTCCCTTACTTTTCCAATTTTATTTCTCCTTAAGTGAGAACTATTGCTGCATCTTACCTAACAGATCAAAGTCCACAGGTGTATCCTGCTGCACACTACACACAAAGTTCTCTGGTAGTGTCATAATGGCACCTGATTTAACAGCGGTTTCTGCAAGGGCTTTACCATGGTCTTGTTTACTTTGTATGTGCCTGGACTTTCATAATAACCACTGTTTAGGTAGCTCCAAAGCTCTATTGAACTGCCTGATACTTTCACCCATTACATGTAATTATATCTGAGGACTGAATGAACTTCCTGTTGCTCCTCCAGGTGAGCTATAGTCATGTGCCACTCTGAAAATGAACACTGTTGATCTTTTGCCACTGTACACACTATAGCAAGTACCTTCAGCTATGTCTCCTGTGCTGATTCAGAGGGTAAGAGTGGTTTTCGTATTGACAAATCTTCCACCAAGTAGTCACTGTATATGGACTGCATGAACACTTATTATTGTTATGGTTAATATTTTATATTACGTTTTGATTATCATTTAAGCAATTTATATATGTTTAATAATTTTGTATTTTTGTATTAGCTTTATAAGTGTTATTCATAAAAGCAATAGCACTGGGTGTAGTCTCTTTAAAGAGGCCTTTGTCTAAAGTTTCTTTGTTACTGAAGGTCCAGAAAACTGGACAGATCTGGTTTTAAGGAATTCAGCAGGATCCATAATTTACGATTTTGTTATTTCCAACTTTCATTCCATTTTTGGTCATGTACTAAGCTGTCCCCTTATCTTTTGTGGTTTTAATAAACTACTGTTTGGGCATCTGAGATTCAGACAAAGTCTGGTACACGGACATTGACTGTGTTCTTGTGTTTGTCTCCGATGCATCGCTATTAATTGGACCAACATTGGCAGATCTGGAGATCACTTTGCATCTCACCCTAAATTAGCTCTCCCAGGAAAGGGGTTTCCACGACAGAACATGGTTCAGAAACCCGGGATGGTTAACTGGACCTCTCTGTGACCCGACTACAAAGACCTTCCCAGGAACCACTGAACAAAATCCGCGGTGAGTAACCCATTGTGTTACAAATGTTTCAGTGCTTTCTGGAGGTCCGAGACGGGTATGTAGTGGTCCAACAAGACCATTCTTATCAAACCTCTGCCAGTGTTTGGATTTTGTGTGTATGATTGAAATAATAGAGATATGCCATCTGTGATCTGTTATATGTTTCAATGTGTTTTTAAATGTGCGAATGATTGTTGAAGGAAATTGAATGAAGAGTATATCATCTCAGCAGTTGAAAGATTATATGTTGTCCTGTGTTTTCTATATGACTGTTATGTCTGGAATTATATTTTAAGTTATGAGGATCCTTTAATGTGGGACTGATTGATCTTTGAGTGACGGATGTATTGTAAAAATCTGATAAACCATTGTGCTGGCGTTTATGTTCTCTTGCATTTGCATTTAAGATAGGAATTGGCTTAATAGGAGTTGTAGTTTTTAATCATCCAGTTTATCCAGACAAAGAAACATATAGCCAGAGAGGGAAAACTTATTGTAGATTTTATTTTTGGAGCTGCGCCCTCTACAGGACAAGAAAGGGATCTTGTTTGAGTAGTTGAAATCTGATATGCTCTGGTCTGGATACACTGTCTCTTTTGTGTTTGATGTAATCTGTTTGAGTCAGAGGTAGATGGAGATTTTGTAGGAAATTAGCTTAGTCTCCCATGATATATTATATTGAGAAGTAGAAGTAATCCCAATAACTGTTGGTAGTAGAGTTTATGAATTGTTATTTGTTTGGTTCTGTCTCAGAATTGTATGGGTACAAAGGGCTGGTAACCTCATGCTTCCTAGAAATTCTTCTCTTGCGAGAACAGTGGTTCTGGGAGTAGAAATCCTTCTCTTGAGAGCAAATTGGTGCTGGGAGAAGAGTAGAGTCTTCTGCGGTTAAGACTCTATGGCCCATTTCAGTTCTACGGTTAACTGCGGGCATTGAAGTTGCAGTCAGAGGACTGGCAGCTATAGGAAGTAATCAGCCTCAGAGGTACCACCCATGTCCCTACAAAGGATATAGAAGAAAGACGAAAAGGGAATGAAGCAATGGATTGATGCAACATGTTATTGGAATTTTTTTTGTTTTGGGAGACGTTTTTCTGCAAATGTGAAGACTGTTTGAAAGATAAAAACAAACAGGTTAGAATGTGGTAAAGTATCCAAGCGTCTCTCACTGAGTGACCATAAATCAGATTAAACCATTCATGGTGATGTATATGTAATCTATGATAGTATAAAGGCCCAGGGAACCCTGCAGTCTCTATAAGTGATGTAAAACCTGCGCTGCCTCCCCCCTTCAGCACCCCTGCCATATGCAGGATCATTAGGATAGACCTGCAGACACTGTGGCCAACACAGTCCCTCTGGAGCTAATACTGCGTGTCCTGTGTTTCCCCATGCCCAGGCATATTGTCCTTGCTACCTAGATCCTGAATCTCCTGTAAAATTACCCTTACATTTAGAACATATCTCCAGGGTATTCAGGAGGTATATCTGGCCACATAGAAAAACCTAATCTTGGTAACTTTCCAGAGAATGGAGTTTAACAGAGGATTAGACACTGGTTTTAGGCAGAATAAGCGACAAGATCTGTTGCAGATTGTAGCATAGGACCATACTCAGTTTTGGGTATGAACATAATGATAAGAATCATGGACTATTGCTGCGGTGTGTTATAAATGCCCATAGACCTACAGTCCAGGGCGCTGTACCAGTCTCCCAAAGTGGAGCAATATGAAATGGATGTATTTGAGGGAAATATCCCCTGGGGAGCTGAACTAGAAAGGAAAGCGTTAATTTGGCCCCCCTGCAGCCAAGTAGAAGAAAAGGGAGGGGTAGAGGGGGAATCCACCACAAGAAGGAGATAAGAGACTAAACTACAGGAATACACAAAAGAGTGAAGAGAAAAAAATAGCCTATATGTAACCATTATAGAGGAGAAATAACACAATAATTTTTATTGATAACAAGTAAAATGGTGCAGTGGGTACAACCGAGAAAGGGCGGCATCACAATAATCAAAATATGTAAAAGGAATATTTATAATGTTGGATTATAAAGGAATGTTTATAATGATGACCACAAGCAGCAATGTGAATAGACCCGTATTGACCTATAATGATACAAAAAGCAGCATGAGTTATAAAAAGTAACATGCTGCGTGTGTATGTAAGGCAATGAGTTTATAGAACAGAATGGAATGATGGTGAAGTATATTACAGCAGCAATGTATGAAGAACCATACAAAAGTAAATGGTGTAAATGTAAGGTGCTTAAAAAAAAAACCCACCAAAATATAATGAGAAAATGTGCAAGCAGTAGCAATGGTAAATGTGTCAGCTAAAAAGACTGAAGGTATGTCAGCCATGCTGCATAGGAAGATAACACAATGTGTGAGAGGATAGTACCTCGCTACGGACATCTTGTTGGTGTGTGATGTCCAGAACCAATGTGTGGTTTTGTGATTAGTGTCACCTTCATCAGGGTGTGGGGTTGTCGCAGCCCTAGAGGCTTTAAAGGCTTAGACTACAGCAATGTAAAAGGTTGGGCTTGTGGGCAAAAAGGTTTTTTTTTGTTTTTTTGAGGGGACAAAAAGGCAACAACTACTATCGTGACCCCCACCACCATAGGAAACTGACAATTCAGATGTCTCCCACAACCCCATTGTCATCACCCGGGGACTACATTCACTGTTCCTATTTTGTGACCCAGGTTTTAGTTTTCTCATATTCAGTTATTAATTTAAGGACAGACGTGTTGCAGAAAATTGGGACCTGCATAGAATTTACCCTAATTGGGCCCAAGGTGACACCCCCCTTAAAAGAAGGCACCCTGTGTAGTCTCCGAATCCTGACTGACAATTCCCAAAGCTAGTTGTTTGACTCGAGAATAAACCCAGAGAGTTGTGGTCACATAAGCAAAATAGACGTGGGAAAAACCTTTAACCCTTTACCGCCACAAGCAGGTTGGATATATAGCCGGCGTCCTCACCCAAGAACACGGTGGCAGACAGCACCCTCCAGAGTATTACTCTGGGATACTACATTCAGTTATTACAGTGACCCCTGCTTGTGTAAGAGCTGGGCAGCTGTTTCAGGACTCTATTAGAAAGACAGAGGACATAGTGTTAAACTTCCCCCTCACTCCAAGCTCCTCATGCTGTATCTGAAAGACTACAACAGGCTCAGACCCACCATCCTTCAGTATAAAGGCTGGACAAATATTACGTTTTTCCCTCTTTACATTCCCCCATAATGCTCTCAAACTGTAATGGTCTAAATCCAGCTGCATGATTAACAGTAGATTGTAGAAAAGAGAGGAGAATATTTGGATGGGGAAGTGGGAGGGACCGTGAGCCAAGACCTGCCCCTGAGGGAGGGACCATGAGACAAGACATGTCCCTGTGGGAGAGACCGTGAGACAAGACATGTCCCTGTGGGAGGGACCGTGAGACAAGACTTGCCCCTGTTTTTTAAACTAGCAGATGAAGAAGTTCAGTTTGATATGACACATGACTGTCAGGCATTGGTGGAGGCAGAAACAAAGGACTTGGCAAATATCACTGATGTACCACTCACTAACCCCTCTGCTGAGTATTTTATAGATGGTTCCAGAGCTTTGGAGAATGATCAAGGACTGTTCATCACCGGGTATGCAGTAGTCCACAATGGTAAGGCAGTAAGAACCATTCCCTTCGAGCTACTCTGCGCAAGAGGTTGAGCTGAAGGCATTCGCTGTAATGTGTAGTCTGGGAAACGGTAAGAAGAGTAATGTATTTTCTGACTCACAATACGCTTTTGGGGTAGCACACGACTTTGGCGTCATTTGGCGGAGCCGTAATTTCCTGACCTCTCTTGGCAAACCCATAAAGTATGCGCAGGAGGTAGAGCAGCTACTCACAGCACTCACCATTCCCCAAAGGGCAGCCATAGTCAAAGTATCGGCACACGCACGGGAACAAACTCCCCTTGCAGTAGGGAATGCATTGGCCGACAAGCCGGCTAAAGAAGCAGCAAGACTACCTTTGACAGGAATACTGGCCATAACAGACATAGCCCTCTAAGGGAGCTTAGTGACCGAGAGTGCGGGGCGCCACCTTTCAGCAAAGGAGGCTGGCACCGTACCGGCCCCAGTGGCCGTTGATCGTGAACTGTTTCAGGTCTTCCAGACCCAGGCCCCCTCAAACGAACAGAATGCAATGCGCTGTACAGTCAGAGTCAGTGGTATGGCAGGTAAACACCCGGATTTGCCTCCCTCGCTGCCTGTTCCCCATGATGGTTGCCCTGGCACATTCCCCAGTGCAAAGGTGTGACGTGTGTGGTAGTGCTGCAAAACTGATGTGCCCCATGGTTCCCGAATATGGCTGCAAAGTATGTCTTGTTTGTGCAAAACACAGCCCCGGTAGGCCTATTTGAGTTCCGCAGAAATTCAGCACCAAAACCAGATTATTCATTTCAGAGACTGCAGGTGGACTACATACTGCTGCCTAAGGTGGGTACTTATGAATATGTCCTGGTATGTCTGAAGCTTAGACCGTGATGAAAGATAATACAAAGACCACAATTACCATCAAGAAAGTAATAAGTAAGGTGGTTTGCAGATATGGGTTTCCCAAAACTATAGAAAGTAACAGAGGTGCTTACTTCAATGGAGAATTAAATGAAACAGATCATGGCTGCTTTGGGAATAGAACATGCTTTCCACGTTCCCTATGACCCACAAAGTAGTGGGAAGGTGGAACGCTTTAACGGTACTCTTAAATTAAAGTCCATGGAGTAAACACACTTGTCCTGGGTAGATTGCTTGCCCATCACATTGCTTTCAGTGAGAACTGCCCGAAGAGGTATAAAGAAGCTGTCCCCATATGAATTAATGTTTGGTAGTATTCCTGAGACAGAATTATATTTCCCACAGCAATTGCAGGCCTCGTATGCTTTTCTCACTGAATATGTCCCTGAGTTGCACAAACATCTCACTGTTACTCATAACTGTGTTCTTTCCTCCATCCCAGACCCCATGTTTATAAGCGGCACACATACACCGGCACCAGGTGACTGGGTCGTGGTCAAGAGACACATAAGGAGACCATTGGAGCCTAGATCCAGGTTCGAGTGATGCTAACCACTGCCACTTCTGTCAAGATCCAAGGCAAAGATACAAAGATAACCACTCTGCCTTTTGGATTATGCTGATGGCAACTGTACCTCTTGTCCTATCAATGAGGCACTAAAAGAGGACTGTGATAACAAACTGATAAAGCATCACCAAGTTCTGTTCCAAGATATGGACTCTAAAGCACTAAGAACTGTTGGGTATGCACTCCGAGCCCAATATCTTCTAATTCTACGCCATATCTTGCAGATCCCCTGACCCTATATGAGGACTATAAGTTAAGCCTGTGATGCTCCAACTCTTAGGACTGGAAAAACTGTGAGAGTACTTCAATTACTCGTGATTATTTGTAATGATAGTTGTTTCCAGAAAAGTGACCATGGATGTTTTGAGCAATAGTGAACTGTGGTTTACACATTCTGTGTAGACTTGTGAACAACTTAACCAATTTAACTAACATTTTGAGTCTAAGACATTCTGAAGGAATGAGGTCTGTCTCAAAAACTGCTGAAATTGGTGTGCCAAACCTTCGAGGCAAAGGACGTTTGACTTATATGTGTTGTGTTGGGAGAACCACTGACATAATACACTGCACAATTCCTAAGGATTTATATCTAGTATGTGGTCACCAGGCCTATAAATGACTTCCCCGGGGCGCAGAGGGGATCGACACCTCTGCACGACTTATGCCGCTACCTTCATATTTCCTCATGGTGTTCTAGATATAAGTGCTTTATCCAAACATTCCCTATATAACCGAGCTGCAGACAAATGTCTCCGACAATTTGGTTCTCAGGTATCACTGGGTGGCTGATGGGCATTCTACAGATGGGAATATTGGTACTATTAGTGTATGTAGCTGCTAGAATTGGTATATTTGTAATGACAACACTATGAAAAGAGACATGTAAGATCAAGTATCACAGGCCGTCAGTTACCACATGTGAAAAATACCTCAGTGCTCCCTTAGTAAATATATATATGATGAAATTTACAAACAAGATATCTATCGGTGAACGGGGTTGGCCCCTCCATGCTGTCATAGCATGGGGATATAGCTGATGGATAAATTGTCTGTAAATAATAAAAAGGGAGGAATTGTTATGGTTAATATTTTATATTAAGTTTTGATTATCATTTAAGCAATTTATATATGTTTAATAATTTTGTATTTTTGTATTAGTTTTATAAGTGTTATTCATAAAAGCAATAGCACTGGGTGTAGTCTCTTTAAAGAGGCCTTTGTCTAAAGTTTCTTTGTTACTGAAGATCCAGAAAACTGGACAGATCTGGTTTTAAGGAATTCAGCAGGATCCATAATTTACGATTTTGTTATTTCCAACTTTCATTCCATTTTTGGTCATGTACTAAGCTGTCCCCTTATCTTTTGTGGTTTTAATAAACTACTGTTTGGGCATCTGAGATTCAGACAAAGCCTGGTACACGGACATTGACTGTGTTCTTGTGTTTGTCTCCGATGCATCGCTATTAATTGGACCAACATTGGCAGATCTGGAGATCACTTTGCATCTCACCCTAAATTAGCTCTCCCAGGAAAGGGGTTTCCACGACATTATGGTAATACCTGGAGCCATCTACACAAAGCTCTGAACTTGCAATAGCAATTTAGGTTCCTCAAGTTCTCATCTCAGTTTTCATTAGTACCAAACCATTATCATCATCAGAAAATGTTTGAAATGATTGATAGGCCATCCTCCATTTCTGTCCCCATTCATTCTCTGCCCATTCCTCTGTCCCCTCTCTTGAGCCCAGCAATAATAATGTAGCTGCATTCAATATTCAGTACATAAGAGACTACAACACATGCAGAGATGGGAATTAGCTATCAATATCTATTTATAACTCAGATCAAAGAGAGTCTTATGGTGATTTATTCTTATCTTTTGAACAATTATTCAATGCACCAATATAATTTATTCACAAAATATTTAGTAAGAATCTACTTCTGTAATAACCCAAATAAAATAAGGACAAGACTATCTTAATAGTGAGTCACTTTGTTAAATAATATGTCATAAGAAACAATACTAATAGTTTCCAACATACTACACATTAAACAGTTGTCGGCCTAAATACTCACAGTCACATACGGTAGATGTAACAAGTCTTTTCTTTCCTTTCAAGATTCCATGGAAAGATGGGTGACATAACCTCTTTTACTAGTCTCCTGAACTGATAAATGAAAACTATTTTCCTGCAACTTTTTAAACATATTCTATATTTTTTATTTTTTTGCAACAATTACTTAATAACGTCAATAAATCCTCATAATTTCTCTAAAAATGATCACAAAATCCTCCTGGTGTATCAATATCCCCTAGCAATCTATATATGCATAACATACAGTATGACCTTTTGAACACTTTGTAACCCATATACTAATGTTAGATATTTGTTGTTTATATTCCTTACAACATACAGATTAATTCACATTATGAAAATGATATCATATTATCCCATTTATACATTTCATTACAATTCTTTTTATAATAACATTAATTTCACTCATCACAAACTATCACATTCTCATTAATCTATTTCTTTTCATATGCTCTTATTACTTGTGAAATTGTAACTCTTTTGTTAAGTCATACATTGAATAATACAATTCAGGCATATCAAATAGAGATGAGCAAACCTGAGGTTCGGTTTTCGAACCGAGCACCAACTTAAAACATAGGGCTTGGGGCTCGGATGATTTAAGTGCGAACTTAACTCACATGAGCAACGCTGTGCTAAGGTACACTTGGTGCTCAGCCCTGTGTGAGCCACTTGCAGTGTTTGAATGGTTCATACTGGGGTTAACAACAGCATGATCACATGTAGTGTGCAAACAAAAATATGGAGTCTAAGGGGAAAACTTTTCACCTTGCAGAGACTGACAAACCAAGCTGAGAGACAATTTGAACAAAAATTTGAAAACACAATCTTTAGTCCACTCACCTAATTTTAGAACCTTTCTAAAATAGTAATAGCTTCATTCACTTAATTTTCATATTTCTTTTTCATCCTAGCTTCATAAACTTTAAACTATCATGGTGTAAATACAGCATACATTCTATCTACCCTGTCTTGTCTGCAGCTGCATTCCTTTTCCTAGTCTATAGGCCACTTCACACATAACGAGATCGCTAACGACATCGTTGCTACGTCACAGTTTCTGTGACGAAATAGCGACTTCACCAGTGATCTCGTTATGTTTGACACGTAGCAACGATCCACCCTCTGCTGTGAGATCGTTGGTCATTGCTGAATGTCCTGGGCCATTTTTGGCTCGTTGGAGTCCTGCTGGGCAGGATGGATCTGTATGTTTGACACCTACCAATGATCTCATTAACAACCTAGATGAGAACTTAAAGTGTGACACGTAGGCGTGTAGTTGCGTCACCTTTTCCGCGCCCCCCTCTGCACCGATTTGTTGGCGCTGAGAACAGTAAGCAAACACTCGGGAACGAAGGAGGGATGAATCTGGGTGCAGATGCAGCTTTGATTTGAAAAGCAAGCAAGCAACCGGGAACAAAGTACGAATGAATCCAGGTGGAGTCGCAGGTTCTATCCTCAAGGCAAGCCTCAAAAAAGGGACAAAGGATGAAGCGATACAAAGTTGCCTTCCAGGCCGGCCGCCTAATCAGAACACAGTATTGGCCACCAATCGGAGCAGAGGGGTGTGGAAAAGGCGATGCAAATGCACGCCTACATGGCTTACAGCGGCAAACACTATGTCCCTATTCGAGGTTGGAATTGTTACATAGCTGATGTGTGACAGGGTCCCAACAACCAACGAGATCGTTATACAGGTCGCTGCATCGTCACTAAAGTCGTTGGGAATATGACTGTGTAACATCTCACCAACGATCTCACCAACGATTTAACAACAATCCGGAAACTGTGACGTAGTAACGATCTCGTTAACGATCTCGTTATATGTGACTGGACCTTATATCTAGCGGCAATAAATCACTTCCAGGAGGAAGGAGGGTGACTGGGGGGGTCAAGGCCAGATGTCCAAAGATCACTACCCTTTATGGAAGAAAAAGACTTCAGACTTTATCAACAAAAACAGAAAAACTAGTTCAAAGATTTTCTACAGATGCAAATATATCACTTCTTGATTGGTCAGGAAATGCATTACAATAACATTATTGCATTACATTTATGCATTACAATAACAGAACACTCACAATGAGACAAGACAAGACACTGTCTTAATACTTTAACATTCATATAGTCAATTAATCACATATATGTATACATGCATGGATCCCAGAACATTTTAGCTTAAATATCTGTACTAACCTCCAAAACCTGAATGGGGAAAAGTTTCCTGGAGAAGGCGAGTACATGTAAGACAAAGGCTTACCAACAGCGATGTCCTATGTCTCTTCATCTCCAAAAAACATCCTTTTTTTCAGTTCTTTTAGGTTTTCTGAAGATCTCATATGAGCCCCCAAACTGTTGAAGTAGCTCTTACTCCAATTAAAAGTTTCTGGGATTCATTCTACGGCACTAGTGAGAATAAAAGGAAATACACAGGCATGTAATTTCCAAAACTCTCCAAATGATTTTAATGACAATCAGATCTTTTAAATTCCTTAGAAATACAGTGGTACCTCGCTTAACGAGTAACCCTCTTAATGAGAATTTCGCTTAACAAGCAAAGCTTTCTGTAAATTTGTAACCCGCTTTACGAGAAAGCTTTGCTGTACGAGCGAAATCCTCACCTCAGACACTTCCGGTTCCGTCCATCCACCGCACTCTAACCCGCACTTGCAGTCCACACAAACACACACATGTACTCACAAACACACACACAAACAAACACGCACTCACACACATACAGTATTATGCTCACCTTACCTTCCATTCCACCGTCGGTCTCTTGGTTCTTGTAGTTCCCGGGTGCATCGCGGCGAACTACAAGTACCATGAGACCTGCGGTGGAACGGAACGTAAGGTGAGCATATAATATCTGTACTTTCTGTTTCATCGCCGGCCTCCTGGGTCCTGTAGTGCGCTGTGCTGCGCCGCTCTGCTCCGCTCCACTCCAGGCATCGGCATCCATAGCAACGAAGCAGGAACTTCCTGGTTCCTGTCACCGCTTGTGAAAGGCAGCGCGCTGGCCAATCAGAGGCAAGCAGCTCTGCCTTTGACGTCAGCGCTCTGGCAGGAAGTTCCACCCTCGTCGTTATGGTTACCTGATACACGGCCCGCACCGCAGAACAGCAAGTCCCAGGAGACCGGCGATGGAACGGAAGGTAAGGTGAGCATATAATATGTGCATGTGTGTGCGTGCTTGTGTGTTTGTATGTGTTTGTGTGAGTTTGTGTGTGTTTGTACATGTTTGTGTGCGTTTGTGCATGTGTGGAATGATAGAATAGGGGACCAGGATGGGACATTTACACGAATTGGCCAATTTGTAAACTAAGTGTATGAATAAGGGCCGCTTTACATGCTACGACATCACTAGCAATTGCTAGCGATGTCAAGCACAATAGCACCCGCCCCGTTGTTCGTCCGATATGTGGTGATCGCTGCCGTACCGAACATTATCGCTACGGCAGCATCACACGCACATACCTGTTCTGCGATGTCGCTGTGACTGCCGAACAATCCCTCCCTCAAGGGGGAGGTGCGTTCGGTGTCACCGCGGCGTCACAGCGACGTCCCTAAGCGGCCGCCCAATCAAAGCGGAGGGGTGGAGATGAGCAGGACGAACATCCCGCCCACCTCCTTCCTTGATCATTGCGGGCAGGACGCAGGTAAGGAGAGGTTCCTCGTTCCTGCGGTGTCACACGTATCGATGTGTGCTGTCACAGGAACGACGAACAATATCGTTACTGCAGCAGCAACGATAATTGAGATTAGGGGGGGATGTCGCCAATTAGCGATTTTGAACGTTTTTGCAATGATTCAAAATCGCTAATAGGTGTCACACGCAACGACATCGCTAACGCGGCCGGATATGCGTCACAAAATCGCTTTAGCGATGTCGTAGCGTGTAAAGCCACCTTAAGCCGTAAAAAGTCACGCGAAACACGCATTTGAGGCCTTTACACAGAGGGTATTCACCCCCTCAACCTTTGCAGCACTGGCACTTTAGGAGGCAGGGGTCTCTATACAGAGGGTCTTTGTCCTGATCACAGCATTGGCACTTTAGGAATTATGATGCTAAGGTCGCATTATTTATAGGCTGCACTATTGAACCACTTGGGTTCTGCTTTATATGCAATTGATAGCATGTCATGGGAGTGTGACCATGAACATTGTATATGCCTCCCTGTGCCCTGTTCTATTTTGTTTTACCCCTGCTATATGTAAATTATCTCTTGTGAGTCTTTGTCGGTAAAATATGCAACTATTTGCCTGTAATATATTATAGGTGATCAGACTGGGGAAATTACATAACTGAGACCTAACATACATTGTTTGCCTCTTTGCTGTACTCACTGTATATCCTGTCATTGTGTTTCACTATATGTTCACAGGTATAAGGTCCTTGGACCGTACGTGTCAGTTTTTTCAATTTCATTAAAAAAAAAAATAATATTTTTTACCTAAAAAAACTCCTTGTTGTTTCTCAATATTGTTTATGGAGTAGTCTTTGGGTGCTGTTTCCACATTTTTCGGCACAGACCCTATTTTTGCATAGAATCATGCGCCTTGGGTTTTTTGTGTATTAATGTTTACATATTTTATCTTTTCAGAGTGCTGCTGTTCATATTTTATAACTTTGTTGAATTCCAGAGTGCACCTGTTCATACCTAGTGGATGTACTGGTCAGCCTTTTTATATTACTATATATGCAAAAATTTAGGCGGTCCTTACATGATAGCAAATAGTAGAATACATAACTGCATAATAAGGAAAGACACTCCCAGCACCACCCAGCTAAGCCACAACCCCTGAACAATCTTTACTTACTTTAACAGGACCCACTAGGGCCCTTTCTGTGATGGATCCAGCTCTTCAACATTTTTAGTTTTCTGCTTTTAAATCAGACTAAATATGGCAGTATAATGAAGATACAGATAAGAGGTTCAAAATATGTTACATATTAGAAAACGCTTGTCGCATGATAAGTAAAATTAAGCATAAATTAGATTAGGTTAATTTTAAATAGAATGTCTTTGAAAAGCTTCCAATGAACTATACCAAAGCTTTCCTGCTAATAGTGCAGACTTGCTTTATGGCTGGATGCAGAATTAAGTGAGCACAACAAGATATAACATTTAAATTCACATTTGCCAGAAGGTTAATGTCCTCATAGATGTCTATATGGCAATTTCAATAAACCATTTGACCATACTCACATTATTGAGGCATAGAAAATGTCTGTGTTTTGTGTTCAACAAATCAGTTTAGAAATGAGTTAAATATTCATATTATCTATTAAACAATTCATTAAGTCACATAGTGCTGTAATTCTAATACCGGCATAAATGGCAAAATTATGTCTGGCAGGTTTCTTGCATTATGTTTTGGTATTGTTAGAATGCAATAATCTAAAGAATGTAAAATATATATGTGGGTTAACTGATCAGGAAAAATTACATCTATAAAGTACTAAAACAACACAGAAAAAAAACACTGGAGTGCTTCTGATCAGGCAGTGGAAATGAAAACAATAAATAACTATTAATCAATAAGGGGGACTTAAAGTTTGTGAGTGGTGTTGTCTGACACTCCAATAGATTATAAAACCATTCTGAAATCAGCCTGCTGCATCCAACCCGGTTGTTCTAGACTTTCAATGCCTTATGCCTGCTTTACACGAGACGACCGGTTGTGCGATTTCACGATCGATCGTCCCCGCCCCCGTCGTTTGTGCGTCACGGGCAAATCGCTGCCCGTGATGCTCAAAGTCGTGAAACCCCCATCACACGTACTTACCTGCTGAGCGTCCTCGGGGGGCGGCGAACATCCTCTTCCTAAAGGGGGAGGGACGTTCGTCGTCAGAGCGACGTCAAACAGCCGCCGGCCAATGGAAACGGACGGGCGGAGATGAGCGGGACGTAAACATCCCGCCCACCTCCTTTCCTCCGCATAGCCGCCGGGAGCCGCGGGATGCAGGTAAGCTGTGTTCATCATTCCCGGGGTGTCACACGGAGCAATGTGTGCTACCCCGGGTACAATGAACAACCGGCGCCATTTTAATTAAACAATTTTTTAAAACTGAGCGACGAGTACATGACTCATGATTTGTCAGCGATACTGCGTCGCTCAGAGGTGTCACATGAGACGACGTCATGAACGATGCCAGATGTGCGTCACGACGATGCATCGCACGATAGCTCGTCTCGTGTAAAGAACCCTTTACACCGAATTCCCAGCTAAAATGGAAAAAGGAGCACCAGCAGACACAGCCAAAATATGGATCAAACTGTATCCCAACTTAAAATAAATAGTAACACTTACTCTGTGGTGGGAGCGAGCAACTTTTAACCCCGCCTCATGCATGTGAAATTTTTCACCAGAAACAAACTTCTATGCACATATGATCGCTGCCTCTCCTCAATAAACTAAACTAAACCACATACCCTACAGTCGGAAAGATCCACACACTCTGCAGTCAGAGAAATCCAAGCAACAATTCCCATTCCCCATTTTTGCCCTTAAATTAAATACATGCACTCTGTTCCGGCGCAATTTCAGTGATGTCGGCACTTGTGTTCCTGAGGCTCACATAAGTTTGTGATGTCACGTGAACCTCGCACCCAATCAGCTTTTCTCTCCCCGCCTTCTGACATATAAGTAACATGAAATGAGTGGCCAGCCGCTGCTCTCACTTCTCGTTGATCACTCAACAATTGAAGGCGGGGTGAGAGAATCCAGCGGTGATTGGGCACAGGGCATGTGTGACTTTACAAACTCTCATGAGCCCCAGGAACCAAAGATCCAGACCATTTCCCTTCTAAATAGATTTCTAAATCAAGAGAAGGAATATGGCACTCTGTTCAATGGGAGAGTAATTTTCAGGCTATGAAAATCACTGTTGTGTATAACAAAAAAATTGTTACAAAAGAGTTTTTATGCCTATGTGTGATACAACTACATGCATCACATTTTTTAACCACATTTTAAAACCTCTTTTATATTCAGAAAATTATTACTCTCCTCTGTACCACACACACCCCATCCCCCCTGTGAAGCCGCCATTGTGCGTGTTGATATGCATGAGGACTCTCTTCTTCCCTCCTCTTACATGGTTGCTTAGCCTAATTTCTTGGGGTTGGTCTCAGGCACTCATCTTTACTGGTTTGTTAATATAGCACCCATGAAGCCATCAGGGAGCTACAAGGTACTGCATCCCCACCAGGCTGTAGGGCCTACCCCCTAGGGACCCAGAAGAACAGTGCCGGTCACACACAAACACTCCAGGTAATCCCTGCTTTCCCTAACATCCCCCATAGAATGGTACAAGGCTAGGGTTGGACCAATGGATGGCCGCTTAGAGGTGGAGCCACTCCAGTCCACTAGACAACCAGGTGGGAGGGGCAGACAGTGGACAGTCAGACAGTGGAGAGTGAGGAGTCTAGCACAGATAGTGCAAGTGAGCAGTTGGACTGACAGGAGTGAACAGTGACCTGAAGTTAGTTGCCGGTGGAGTGCGGTGGAGTACTCCCGGAACTGTACAGAATCCTAGATCAGGAAACAACTCCAAGCAGACTTGATAACATCTGCACAGTGAGGGGACCATCAAGGACCTCACTGACCTTGAAGTTCGGGACTCAGTAGCAAAGGGAGAACCTGGGACAGGACCAGAGACTACAACCCCACAGGGTTCACGCTACTGTCGCGGGCGGGGAGGGGACGCTGCGCTCACCACGCTCGGGTCCGGCGCTGCTTCGCTTGCTGCTCGGTGGCTCGAGCGGTGGGCCAGATCCGGGAACTCGAGCGGCGCTCCTCGCCCGTGAGTGAAAGGGGTGGTTTGGTTTAGGGATATTGTCCGTGACGCCACCCACGGTTGTGGTGAGGTTGTGACACCACCGCTGCTCTGGACAGGGATCCCGGGAGCGATGACAGGGAGCAGCTTGGATGTTGTTTTTCCCCTCTGTGGGTAGGGGGGTTGGTTGTCCCGGGGCCCGGTGAGGGAGGGATGGCAGGCGGGTTACGGGGCCTGGTGAGGTGCAGGGTCGCGGGGGCAGTGCTCACTCAGCCAATGATGAATTCAAAGTCTCCGGTAAAACAAACGGCTGGATGGACGGGTCCCACAGACGGCTGCGGTGGTTCTTCTCCCGGTAGGTTGGCGGTGACTGCCTTTCCCTGCACCTGTGTTATGTTCTCGGTTCTGGTGGCTTCCCACCGGTAACCCGCTCCCCAGCTTGGATGGAGGCTGAGGGAGCCCCTTTTGCCCGCAGGCTCTGGCCCTGGGAACTGTAGCCTTGGCGGTGACTGTATTTCCCTTCACGGTTTGAGCGGTTGCCTTCAATCGGGTCTTGACTGCTGGGAAACCCCGGAGGTTCCCTTCACTAACGGACTTGACCGGTTTTACGGCGACTCCAAGCCTGGTTGGGGTCCGTAGGCCCTGCCGAATGGTGCTGGCTTCTCTTCGTTCCCCCATCCGGTACCGGCGGGCCACCGCCCGTCCCCAGTCCTTACGGTTCACGTCAATCAGCCTCTCCTGCAGACGGTCACCACCGTCTGCCAACCTTGCTGTATGTGCCCGGGCCACGCACCCGGACACCGTCAGTCTCCTCCGCTACCACTTCACTCCACTACTCCTCTTTTTTCTTCTACACTCTCTCTTCCTTTTCCCGCCTCCAGGAATGTGAACTCCTCGGTGGGTGGGGCCAACTGCCTGGCTCCACCCCCTGGTGTGGACATCAGCCCCTGGAGGGAGGCTACAAGGATTTTTGTATGACCTTGATGTGCCTAGCCGGGGTGTGGGGTGTGTTGTTGCAGTACCTGTGACGTCCTGGCTTGTCCAGGGCGCCACACTACCATCTCATGGACTGCTGAAGAAGACAACCTAGAGGGGACCCCCAGCTGCTCTACGCTACGGGGACCCATGAACCAAAGACAGGTGCAGGGGAAAGAAGCCACCAGGTCACTAACCCGGCACTGGGACTACGGGGAACTGTGGTTAAAACCAGCCAGCCTCGGGTGACCAGTTACCAGCTTGCAGTGAGTAAAAAGAACCAGTTACACTGAAACTCCCGTTGTGGCCTACCTTCTTTCAACACCCATTACATCACCTATCCTCTGGGTTCCTGGCCCTGGTTGTGGAGGATCTAACATTCAGGCTGCCATTAACACCAGCCCCAGTAGTGAACATTGTGCAGCGGTGGCTCCATCCACATAGCCGCAAAACGCAAGTGGCGTCACGTATAAAGTTTATTCAACAATCCCCTGTAAATATTCCCCTTTTCAAAAAGCACCCAGGGCACGGAACTGTGCAATGGCCAACAAAGAGACATTCCCCAGTTATACACCACCCGGGACTGAGTACCCCATATTCCTGGGGGACACAGCTTTTTCCTGGCATCACGAACAGGATTGAACTGGACACCGTCAAACCGGGTGACATGTGCCTTAAAGACTGTGTTTTATGGACTGTGTTTTATTGCTTGAAAAACCGCCGCCATTTTGGTGTAAAAAGTAACTGCGTCACAACATTGAGAAAGGCGCGAAAAGAAACCCCGCCCATGACTCCTATAAACGCGGGTGGAAGGGGGCAGAAACCTCACCCGGAAATTCCCGAGGTGCTCCAGTCCCGCGAGAGAGTAATGAGAAACACCAAGGGGGAACGGAAAAATGCAGGCGCCTGATAGCGGGAATGCAGCAGGGTCTGCTCTGGTAGGGCAAGCGGCAGCGCCCAGAGCCAGTGAGGGGACACCGATCATGCCGATCACCCTGCCGTATGCCCCAGGCGCGACATGGCTGCCCCAGTATGATGGCAAACCAGATGCCTTACCCGAGTTTAAAAAGAAAATATGCATCATGTTGGACTGGCAAGCAACGAACTTCTATTGTGAAGGGACAGTTAACGGGTGCAGCAGTGCTGGAAGTAGAAACCTGGTCAGATGTGGAGCGGGAGTCAGTAACTACCATCTTTGATAAATTAAAGATTGCTTTTGAGACCCGTACAGAAGCAGAGCTGAGGATGGGATTTTATAACTGCAGGCAGAGACCCCACGATAGCATCAGAGACTATGCGTTATGATTGCAAGCAGCACTGCGGGCCTTGAAACACGTAAACCCCATTGGTGATCTTGCAGTGAATAAAAGATGGTTAAACTATTCCTGCAGGGGTTACAATCCGTGAAGGACCATAAACAACTGCGCCTGTGGGTCCTAGAACACCCGAACTTGGACTTTGATGTTTTAATAGACCGAGCCATAAAAGCCCTGCAATCCCCTGCAACCACAGACTCTGTTTCCCAGTCCTGGCAAGTGAGCACCTTGCCTGTGAGGATGAAACCCCCTTCCTCAACTGTGGCAGCAGCTAATGAGCAGGCTGCGCCCCCTGGTGTTCCAACTGACTTATGTTCCAAGGTACAGCAGCTGATCAAGGATGTTGCTATGATCCTGAAAGTGATGCAGATCAAGCCGGAATCCAAGCCAGTGGAGAAGATCCTGCTAGCCGACTGCCCTGTGGACGTCCCATGGATGATAAGTAGGAGAATCAGAGAATCCAGAGGGAGGAGCAGCGACCGCTATGACTCATCTGGACAACCCATCTGCCGTCGTTGGAACAAGGCCGGTCATTTTGCACACAGGTGTCCTTTAAACCGGCAAACCCTGGGGCCAAGGGCCAAACCCCAGGATTAAGACGACAAGGCCCATCAGACCAGTATGTAAGAGGATGACCAATTCTGTCCATCACCCTGGACGGAAATCCCCACTTTTGCATTTCTGGACACCGGCTCCCAGGTAACCACCATACCATATGTACTTTACAAAAGGTTTTGGTCAGATGCTAAACTTACCCATCCAGACTCGGGCCTCACTATTTAAGCTGTGAATGGACTACCAGTAACTCAGGTTGGGATTAAGGAAGTTACCATAAAAGTTGGGAGGGTAGAGTTAAAGGGCCAAGGCTTAATTGTAGTCGAAACTGATGTATATGACAGGAATCCGCAGGTGATTTTGGGTACCAATGTGATTGAAAACTGTTTGGGGGAAGTGTTGTTTTTACAACCACAGATTGCTGAAACTGCAGGTGCTGGGCAGCAGAGGGTCCTGCAAAGAGAAATCCGAGCCCTCCTGCAGAAACAACAGGTAACCCTGTCTGGTGGAGAAATTGGTAATGTACGGATGATAGACTCCGGTCCCATTATGAAACCTCCCAGAAGTGAAACAATGATCTGGTGTTGGGTGGCCATAAGCTTAAGAGGGCAGGACTACCAGGCAATAGTGGAGCCCATCTTTTCAGAAAATTGGTCCACCGTCCTGACAGCCAGGAGAGTGGTTGATGTTTGCCAGGGAAGAGGACCCGTGCGAGTGTTAAATTGTGGGGAGGAGGAAACTAAATTGCCCAGGTATGCCACCATTGCCAAATTGTTTATAGTAACAGACGACTCCGTCCAGACAGTGGAATTCCTGGTCCCACCAGAACAAGTGGAGGTTGACAACCCCCAAAAGCAGTTAGAGGATTGGTGTCAGGAATTGCATATAGGTACTGATTCCACCCCTACACACCAGAAACACGGGGTTTACAGGGTAGTACAGGAATACGAGCAGGTCTTCAGTAAACATCGACTAGATTTTGGGAGAATCAAAGGGGCACACCATCACATACCCACAGGGGATCACCTTCCTATTAAAGAAAGGTACAGACCTATACCACCTAAGCATTACCAGTGTGCCAAAGAGATGTTGAAGAACATGAAGGATGCTGGGGTTATCAGAGACAGTTGTAGCCCCTGGGCAGCTCCATTGGTTCTAGTAAAGAAGAAGGATGGCACCATGAGGATGTGCGTGGACTATAGGCAGATCAACCAGATAACACACAAAGATGCCTATCCACTACCCCGCATAGAGGAATCCCTGGCTGCAATGAAGGCTGCTAACTACTTTTCTACCCTTGATCTCACCAGTGGCTATTGGCAAGTCTCTGTCACAGAAGAGGATCGAGAGAAAACTGCCTTTGCCACCCCGATGGGACTGTGCGAATTTAACAGCATGCCAATTGGACTCTGCAACGCACCTTGAACGTTTCAAAGGTTAATGGAATGTTGTCTGGGACACCGCAACTTCGAGATAGTACTGCTCTACCTGGATGATGTGATCGTATACTCAAACACCTACGACCTTTCTGACTAGCAGATTGGATAAGTTCCTACCAATAGGTGGCCATCCATCAGATACATCTCTAGCCTGTTACCCAGTCTGGGAAATAGGGCATGGGTGTGTGTGTTTGAATGGTATTTCCTGGCACTGGTCTTCCAGGAACCCGGGGTTAGTACTGCACCTGTTACTGCATGCAATATCCTGTGGCACCTGACACCTCAGGGGCACCACATTCCCCCTTGGTAAATCTCAGCCCGTCCTCGAGCTGCAGACATAAACAAACAAAATACCATATTTTTTTAATATGCAGAAAACTTAGAAATTTCCTTCTATTGCAAGGGAGACATTTTTCTTAAACGTTTCAGTAAAATAAAACATGTAAACATGAGGCACCCCTCCTGCCACCTACTACCCAGCGTCCCAGGTCTCCTCTTCGATAGACTGTGATGCAGAATAAGGGTCCTCTTCTAAAGACTGTGTTGCAGTATTACTCTGGTAGTTTGCACAACTGGTGAAACTATTTACATTGAAAGTTTTTGCTACTACCAGTCCAGTGGCTGGTGGTTCATATTTATCAATATCAATATATCTAAGCTAAAACAAAATCAAAACGGGTAGCAAACTGGTCATATCTACCATAGGAATGGATATGGGAAATCCGGTTCAGCCGGCTTCTTGGGATCACAACTTAGTGTTTTGGTACACTGATCATACTGGTCTGCTGCCTCCTGGTAGCTGATGGCATTCCTGTGCTAGTAGGGAGGCAGGGACTGGCTCTGGATCTACTGTGGTCCCATTTGGGCATGGAACCACATCCAGGGCATACCAGGTACAGGTCCCATCTAGGATGTACCCCAAGGCCCTGTTCGTAACGCCAGTAAGTTAAAGCACCACAGGGCCTCGGGGTATTCGGTCCCGGGCCTTGTTTCACGGGGTTGTATCACGGGTGGCCGGTGCCTTGTTCCGTGACCCTGGGGGTCGCTTAAATGAAAGGGGAAAAAATAAAAAGGAAAAACAAAAATAAAATGTTTCTCGTGACATCACTTGCGGTATGCGGCTATGTGGGGAAAGCCGCCGCTGCAAAGTCTCTCACTGCTGTGGCTGGTGGTATTAAGCAGCTTAGATGATATGGCCCTCCGCAAGTAGAGCTAAGCCCCAGGGGAGAATGATGGTGGTTGTAGTATGGTGAAAGTTGGTGATGCAGAGGTGTAGGGAGAATTTAAACAACACAGGGGGTGCGGTTTAACTTGTGCTTTACTCACTGGTTCTGAGTAGCTGCAACCCAGCTGGTGCTGGTTTCTACCAATCTGGCCTCAGGTGATTCGGTATTCCCTTGATCCCAGTGCCGGTGTGGTGACCTGGTGAGCTTTACTTTCATGCACCCATCTGGTGCATGGAAGTAAAGGTGGGTCCCCATGGCCTGAAGCATTTTTGGGGTCCCCTCCTGTTGTCACAGTCCTGGCCCGTATGGCAGGCAGCTTGAACCTCTCTTGGGTCGGACCTCTGTCCCCGTTCCTGGGTTCCCTCTTTGCTGCTATGCCCCAGACACTAACGTTGGTGAGGAACCATGATAATTCCCTCACCAGGCAGATTTATCAGGTGAGCTTGAAGCGTCTTCCTGAACTAGGGCTCTGCACCCCGCCGATGCTCATTCCCGTGAGTACTCACACCGTACTCTCCCTGGTGACCATACTCCTTTAGCCCAATAAGTTACTCTACACTCTGTCTGAGCATTGACGTCTGACTGACCGGATGTTTTACTGACTGAATCTCTTACCAGATGTCTGTCTCCCGTCAACTTCACTCACTAGCCCCTCCTCCCGGTTTTCTGACTAGTGGATTAGATGAGTCCCGACCAATAGGTGGCCATCCATCAGATCCGTCTCCAGCCTGTTACCCAGCCTGGGAAAAAGGGCATGGATGTTTGTGTTTGCATGCTATTTATTTACCGTCACTGGTCTTACCCTGTGGAACCTTACACCTCAGGGGCGCCACACTACAGTCTGTCATAACCGGCCAGCAGGGAAATTGGCTCCATTGACAATTCCAGAAAGACCATGAATTCATTTGTCCACAGATTTCATCATGAATTTGCCTTTGTCTGGTGGGAAAACTGGGATTTGGGTGTGGGGTACAATGTCTTCAAATTCGGGAGAGTGATAATCTCTGCTTCCCACCTGAAACCATTCAGAGAGAAAGGTCGAATTAATTGTTGAAACGAATTTGAAGGTGTTTTAATGTGGCTCAGCAGGAGGACTGGTCCTCATATTTCTCTCTTGCTCAGTTCACCTTTAACAGTCGGGTCAATCAGTCCACTGGAAATTTGTGTGTTTTTTACAATTATGGTTTTCATCCTCATTTTGGTGAGTTCTCTAGGATGGTTTCTGGATGTCCTGATGTAGATCTACGTGTGGATGTACGGAGGGAGGTTTGAAAGAATATTAGGGATGGTTCAGCATTGCTAAAAACGGAAGGATGATAGGACATGTTTGGTGGGTTCCATCTTCAATGTAGGAAGATTATGCTAAAAATTTCATCGGCTTCTACCTGCCCATCTGGTCAGAGCCTTCAAATTTTGTTTCCTGGAAAATCTGGGGTCTGGTGTTCCACCTAGAAGATGGGGAACTGTCACAATTCCTCCTAGCATTGATTCTAGATGCAGTGAGGGATAGTTCAGTCATCCAATCTTGGGCAGGGGTGTATTGAGTTGTCAGTATGGTGATGGACAGTTCCGCTGTCCAATCAGAGGCTGGGCCATGCTGAGCTGTCAGTATGGTGATAGATAGTTCAGCCATCCAATAGGAGACTGTGGCGTGCTAAGTTTCCTCCATGTGTCTCCTGTTCAGAGTGATTATCTGACTATTTAGCTGGCTCCCTGCCTCCAATAATTACCAGTTGTAGCTTATGTTTGGTGGTGTTTGGTTCCTCTGCTTAGTATTTGATCTATTGTTACCCAACCTTGGACCTTCCTCCAGACTATTCATTTGCCAAGCCTTTTTGTCTTTATCCGCTACCTTCCTGGAATTCTGACCTCAGACCCTGACCTGACTAGGCATTTTGTCATACCCCTTTGTTATTATGAGCCCTATTGATACCTGACCCCAGAATTCTAGACTACCCAACCTCATGGCTAGCACTTGAGTAGTGACAAGTCTAAGTTACGACTGAGTCATTCCACTGACAGGGGGATGAACAAACCAGGGAAGATGTTAACTACAGGTCCCTATACAGACTGGGAGTACCCTAAGTACTATTGACCAATCCGGAACGATGAAAGGATTAATGTTACTTTATTTTCATGCACAGATCAACGCGTTTCAGGAGTACTCAGCTCCCTTCATCAGCACAACAGGCAAGGAACATCAAATCTCAGATGTTGGCACCCTAAAGTTATGCAATGTCGCCCCCACTCAACATCAGCTGACTGTGAGTGTCCTTAACTGAGCCATAAACTATTAACCAAGTGTAACACAAAACACCAATAAACATAAAAGAAGTGCACACAGGCAGAGGATGAGACACAGTTATAAAGACATGTTCACACAGTCATACAGGGAAGATGGAAGACACTGAAGAAACCCAAAAAGTCTTATGGATTAAATGCAGTGGCGTAACTAGAGATTGATGGGCCTGGTGCAAAGTTCGGACCTGGGACCCCCTCCTCCACGTACACTGACACTTGGGGTATGGGATGAGACTAGCACTCGGGGTATGTGATAATCACGCTGAAACTTGGCTCTGCTCTTACCCTCAGCACCCAGGTTTCCCATGATCTAAAAACCCTCTATCAGCATCGAGCTTTCCTATGTTCTGATATCCATCTTGTCATCAGCACCCAGCATTCCCATGCTCTGCTCTACATCTTTCCCTCAGCACCCAGCTTTCCCATATCAGAGCATGGGAAAGCTAGGGACTGAGAGAAGATTATAGCAGAGCATGGGAAGCTGGGTGCTGAGGGAAAGAGCCTTTTTCCCTCAGCATAAAACGTTTGAATCCCATGCTTGTATCTTTGTGCCCCCTCGTATATAGTTCTCCAAATACTGTAATGGCCCCCACACAGCCTTCCATATAGTATAAAGGGTCCCACATAACCTTTGATATAATAGAATGCACCTCCATAGTCCTCCATGTATTATAATACATTTCCCATAGTTCTCCATGTATTATAATTCACCCCATAGTACTCAATAGATTATACTGCACCACATAGTGCTCCATGTTTTATAATGCACCCCCATAGTCCATGTGTAAGGTAGCCTCCATAGTCCTCCATATATTATAATAAAGCCCCCATAGTCCTATATGTATTATAATGCAGCCCCATAAAACCTTCATATTGTATTATGCAGCCCCATACTGCTTCATGTAAATGCACCCCTATAGTCCATGTATATGGTGTCCTTCATTTTGTATAATGCAGCACCTACCAGGCCTCCCTGTGTATAATGTAGCCCTTACTAGGCCTCCCTGTGTATAATGCAGTCCCCACCAAGCCTCCCTGTGTATAAAGCAGCCCCCACAAGGCCTCCATATGCATAATGCAGCCCACCAGGCCTCCCTGTGTATAATGCAGCCCCCACCAGGCCTCCCTGGCTATAATGCCACCTCCACCAGGCCTTCCTGTGTATAATTCAGCTTCCACCAGGCCTCCCTGTGTATAATGCAGCCTCCACCAGGCCTCCCTGTGTATAATGCAGCCTCCACCTGGCCTCCCTGTGTATAATGTTAAACAAAGAGTGACAGAAGCAAGAAGGCACTGATTGTATGCAAAAAAATTAATATTTATTTAAACATCAAGAATATATTCATGAGTAAAAAACAGTCATGCAATATTTGGAAATTACAAGGAAATTATATATATTCATAAATATAAAATAGTCATGAAATATTTGTAAATTGTAAGAAAAATTATGTAAAAATGAGGTAGCAAAAGATGGATGGACAATGGAAGGGTTACTAAGGAACGCAATGGTAAACCCCAAATACCAACCCTGTACCCTGCCAAAAAGGTAGAGGACTAGTCGTGGGTCAGAGAGGTGAAGTTGCCAGAAGGGAGGAGATGTATAACCTCCCAAGAAAAAAACAAAATTATAGAGCAAAAAGCTACTAAATAGTCATAAGTGACAATAAAAGATTGGCAAAACACCGCTGAACCAAGGAAATAGCCCTGGGGCTATTAAGATGTAAAAGTAGCCGTGGATCATAGAGGTAAGGCTGCATTAAAAATTTGGTATCAAAAACAACCCTGAAGATTGTATAAAGGCAGTCTTCAAAAGAGCGTGTGCAGTCGTGGATCACAAGAGTAAGGGTATGTGCGCACGTTGCTTTTTACCTGCTTTTTACCTGCTTTTTTGCTGCTTTTTCTTCTGCGCTGTTTAATGCCAAAATGGATGTGTTCTTCTATTCAAGCAAAGTCTATGGGAATTTGGGTTTCTTGTTCACACTATGTTGTTCAAAATGCTGCCTTTTTGAGGCAGAACTTTGGTCAAAAACTCAGCTTTGCAGTGCAAAACCCAAATGGCAAAAACAATTGACATGTTGCTTCTTTGAAAAGCTGAGTTTTTGACCAAAGTTCTGCCACAAAAAGGCAGCATTTTGAAGAACATAGTGTGAACAAGAAACCCAAATTCCCATAGACTTTGCTTGAATAGAAGAACACATCCATTTTGGCATTAAACAGCGCAGAAGAAAAAGCAGCAAAAAAGCAGGTAAAAAGCAGGTAAAAAGCAACGTGCGCACATACCCTAAGGCTATATTAAAATATATAGTGACCAAACTGCACACGCTCAAAGAGACGCCATTAATGTAGTGGATATAGTCGTGGTTCAAGAGGGTTTGCAATGAAAACACAAGATATTATTAAAATTATGCAGCCCACCAAGGAGTCTGAGGGTAATTCGCCGGTGAGAACTAGTGTGTAGCAGAAAAAAAAAAAAAAAAAAAAATGAAGAAAAATTCAAGAATGTGAAGAGGAAAGGTGAAAAGCAGAGACACCAGTGTCGAACACAGCAGCAATGAGAAGTAGACAGCCCAGATACATAAGCCTGTAGATACAGGGAATGCCAAAGGTAAAAATGGGGAGGGAAGTAGTGCTGCTGTGTTGGGCAGTGGTGCGGCCGCAAGAGCAGTTACAGAGTGAATGGTAAAGAGAAAAGGTGAAAGACAGTGCAGAAAATAGCAGTGCAGAGGTGCACAGTTAATCCGGAGGAATTACCTAAAGACTGGCAGGACCGGGAGGTAGAGAGGAGACTTCAACGTCCGTTTCGCATTAAGCGCTTTTTCAAGAAGGTGATGTGTTTGAGTGTGCTGGCGCCATATAAGCATCCAGCACAGGTGTATTGAATCATGGTAATTTCCTAGCCGCTAGTGCGCATGCGCCGGCGGCGGAGGCCAGAGATCGGAGCGAGACAACAAAACCACCAGGTGTAGGGCGCATGCGCGAGAGAGCGGACGTCTCCTTAACTCTCGCGCATGCGCCCAAGGTGGGCAGCGTCAAGCGACCGACCTCCAGCAATCAGCTGTGTATAATGCAGCCTCCACTAGGCCTCCCTGTGTATAATGCAGCCCCCACCAGGCCTCCCTGTGTATAATACAGCCCCCACCAGGCCTCCCTGTGTATAATGCAGAACTTCCAGGCCTCCCTGTGTGTAATGCAGAACTTCCAGGCCTCCCTGTGTATAATGCAGAACCCCCAGGCCCCCTTTGTATAATGCAGCCTCCACCAGGCCTCCCTGTGTATAATGCAGAACCCCCAGGCCTCCATCTGTATAATGCAGCCTCCACCAGGCCTCCCTGTGTATAATGCAGCCCCCACCAGGCCTCCCTGTGTACAGTCCCTGACAGAAGTTCTGTCGCTTATCCATGTCGCTTTCAAAAGAGTAATTTATGAAACCAATGGATGAATTTAAAGTCAGGTTATAAGCTTTTATTTACATAACATGGATAAGCGACAGAACTTCTGTCAGGGACTGTATAATGCATTCTCCACCAGGCCTCCCTGTGTATAATGCAGCCTCCACCAGGCCTCCCTGTGTATAATGCAGCCACCACCAGGCCTCCCTGTGTATAATGCTGAACCCCCAGGCCACCCTGTGTATAAGGCTACATTCACCTGACCGTTCCGTCTTTGCGGTCCGCAAAAAACAATCCGTTTTTTTCACAGACGTGTGGTGTGGCATCCGTGTGCCTTCTGTTTTTTTTGCGGACCGCAAAAAAATGGAAGCAGCTAGAAAGATTAATATATGGGCAGATATAGAGATGGATAGATAGATAGATAAATATAGAGACAGAGAGATAGAGGGATTGATGGATGAATTAATGAATAGAGGGATAGATAGATGGATAGATAGATAGATAGATGAGAAAAACATATATAATGTCCCACCTCCCTGCATATGCTAAGCTGGCACCCTTTAGTGACTTTCATGTGGCACTAAATGGTACTTAGCATTGTATTTAGCCAAATTATAAATAAATAATTTAAAAAAAACCCGATGTGCTATCTTTTGTAGCCAGCTAGGGTAAAGCAGATGGCTGCAGCCTGCAAACCACAGCTGACAGCTTCACCTTGGCTGGTAATCCAAAAGAGAGGGCACCCCACACTGTTATTTTAAATTAAATAAATAATTTAAAACAAAAAACGTTGGGTGCCCCCCAAATTGGATCACCAGCCAAGGTAAAGCGGACAGCTGTGGTCTGGTATTCTCAGACTAGGGAGGTCCACCGTTATTGGACACTCCACAACCTAAAAATAGCAGGCCACAGCCGCCCCAGAAGTGGCGCTTCACCCCAACTCTTCCTGTTGCCCTGGTGTGGTGGCAAACGGGGTAATATATGGGGTTGATGCCAGATTTGTAATGTCACCTGGCATCAAGCCCTGGGGTTAGTGATGTCATGGCATCTATCAGATACCCGAAATCACAACCCAGTCAGTAATTAAAAAAAAATAGACAACAAAAAAAGTTTTATTTGAAAAAACACTCCCCAAAACATTCCCTCTTTCACCAATTTATTGAAAAGAACAATCAAATCCGGGTCTGGTGTAATCCAATAAGGGGGTCCTATGACGATCCATACCATAATCACTGTCCCAGTCAATGAAGAACAGAATGTTCCCCATTGGCTGGGAGAGTATTGCAGTGACCTGAGCTAACATCAATAGGTCAGTCCAAGTCACTGCAAGGGATGACAAGCGCTGCCATCAGGAGGTTAGATGAGATCATTACCTGCTATGACGATCTCCTGCACTCCTAACGTCAGCGCTGTCGCTGACTTCCATTGTCTACCACGTTCACAGCGAAGAATCGCAGGAGCCCGTGACATCTCCGCTAATGACAGTCTCGGGCCGCCCACGAGACACGATGTGAGAACGTGACGGGCATAGAAGGCAGTGACAGTGCTGACGTCAGGAGTACAGGAGATCGTCACAGCAGGTAATGATCTCATCTAACCTCCTGACAGCAGCGCTTGTCATCCCCGTGGCTTCCCGCACTGCAGTGTGAGAAGCTGCTGACACTGCAGTGCGAACAGCAGTCCGTCCTGCGCTCTGTGCTTTCAGCATAGCAGTCGCACAGAAGTGACGTCACCGCGCATAGGGGGAGAATGATGGAGTATGGAGTGCCGCTCTATGCTTCATTGCTGTGCGCGATGACGGGGGAGGGGGCCCGGTGCCACCACCCATGACACCGGGCAGGGGGGCCCGCTGCCGACGCCAATGACACCGGGCAGGAGGGCCCGGTGCCGCCGCTAGTGACACCGGGCAGGGGGGCCAAGTGCCACCACCGATGACACTTGGAAGGGGGGCCCGGTTTCAGCAGCGGCATCGGTATATATAGCGGCCGGGGCCCGGTCACAATGGCGACCTCTGCAATCGCGGAAGTTACACCCTTGATTAAATGGAACCCCTCCAAATCCCAAATGCTGGGAAGGGAAACACACAAACAAACTATAGCAAAAAGGAAAAGTGATAACTTGGCAAGATTATCCTGAACTGAGGAGTTGGGACTGCAATCATCCATCAACCTTGAAATATAGCCAGAACTGAGGCATGTGCATTGCGAGCATACATAGCCCATCCCAAGATGTGATAGGGTAAATAAAACATGAAAGTGAATACACCTAAGTGGAAATAAATCAGAAAGGCAAGGTAAAGGACAGACAAGAGAACTAACAGCAGTTGGACTGATACTAAACATGCTGTGGTTGAACGGAGAGGCAAACAAGCCACAACCAGGAGTCAAGCCATAATGCCACACTTTTTTTGAAAAATAAAATTTATTTTTTAGTTATTAACCCCTTAACAACTGCCAATACGCCTGTTAACAGCTGCAGTTAAGGGGTCTTATTCCTCAGCGCTGCTTTTTAACAGTGCTCAGAAAAAAGGGTATAATCCCCTCCCCAGCATTGGGGGTAGATGAGACCCTGAAGACTAGGAACCAGGTCCGTTTTTCCAGTCCCCGCTCACGTGACCACCGTTATACACCATGTGAAAGTCAATGCAGCGGTGGTAAATAAAACTATTTATCTTTCTCTCCCATCTCACATGATCAAGCATGTGACATGACAGAGAAATGTCCCACCAGACCCCCTCCACCTCCTGATTATCTAAAATGGCGGGTGCATGAGTTGTGCACCCACTGCAACCATCCCTGCCTCCAATTTGTCTCCGATCTTACATTTCAGAAGGGAGACAAAAGTCCTGCCCAGGTCACCCCAGTCCTCCCCAGTCCCCTCAGTACCTCCTGCAGAGCCGAGTCCCCCACAGCCCTTCCTTCTCCTTGCCTTATGAAAAATGGTGGGCACATGCTCAGAGAGCTGACTCTCAGCTGGCTCTCTGTGACCAGTGAGATTACAGTGACATCAGTGCGGTGACGTCAAAAAGGTTACGGCTGTTCACACTACCATCAGTGTGACCTGGGGAGTGTGCCTGAAGTAATCTCATCGAGGTCACTGCAGACACACTCCTCACATGGAGTGTCTGCACTGTCAGAAAATGGGGGATGCATTCGCTGAGCGTGCCCCCCATTTCCTGGAAGACTGAGTCGTCTTGGGACCTCCAAAATGGATTATGCCGGACCGGATTTTTATTTTTTTCAATAAATTGGTGAAAGAGGTACATTTTTGTCATCTTTATTTTTTTTATTACTGATTGGGTCAGTAATGTTGGATATTCTGATAGATGCCTTCACATTACTAACTCTAGAGCTTGATGCCAGGTGACATTACACAGCTGGTATCAACCCCACATATTACCATGTTTGCAATCGCATCAGGGCAACTTGAAGAGCCGGAGTGATTGGCGCATCTAATGGATGAGCCACTTCTGAAGCAGCTATGACCTGCTATTTTTAGGTTTGAGAGGGACAAATAAACATGGCCCTTCCCACCCTGAGAATATTAGACCCCAGCTGTCAGCTTCACCTTTGCTGGTAATCCAATTTGGGGGGACCTCACATTTTGTTTTTTGTTTTTTTAAATTATTTATTTATTAAAAAAAACAGCGTGGGTTGATCTCTGTTTTGGATTGTCAGCCAAGATGAAGCTGCCAACTGTGATCTGCAGACTTGAGTCATCTGCTTTATCCTATCTGACTATCAAAAAAGGGGGAAGCCACATAATTTTTCTATTTTATTTCATTTTTTTAAGCTAAATACAAGGCTAAACACCCTTTACTACCACATGAAATGCCCTAAATGGTGCCAGCTTAGAATATTCAGGGGGGCGGGACATTACATATGTGTTTGATATCTATCCTAGCTTTTTAGGCAGCGTGCCCACGATTAGTATTTGAAGTGTTTTGGATACAGAGGTTTTTTGCTAATTCCAAAATGTTGTATTGTACAGTAGATGGAAAATGGATTGATTTTTAGAAATCCCAAGCCCACTGTGCTTCTTCTCTCTGTAGCATAAATTGACATGTGGTGCGGCTTTCAGTTCTGCAGCATGTCAATTTATGCGGTGGAGACAAGAGTGTTCTCTGCAGTGAGAATAGGGCTAAAGTCCACAGTGGCACGAGCCATGATCAAGGGCATGGACCGCTGTGTTCTCCCATGGACAACACTCACATCTCTACTGGAGGGCTGACACTGCATCCTAGACGCAATGTCGCCTGATCATGAGCACATAGCCTAAAAATGAGAAATTGGATGCGACAGTAACATTTTCGTGAAATACCTGTGGGTTCAAAATTCTCACTATACTCCTGAATAAAATCCTTGAGGGGTCTAGTTTCCAAAATGGGGTCATTTGTAGAGGGTGTCTGCTGTATAGGTACACTAGGGGCCCTGAAGATGTGCCCATAATTTATTTAGCTTTTCCAAAGTTCAAATGGTGCTCCTTCTGTTTCGAGCCCTTCCGTTTGTACAAACAGAAGTTTTTGACCACATGTGGGATATCCTTGTGCTCATAAGAAGTTGGATAATAAACTGTGGTGTCCACAGCCTTTCCTTTGTGGTATGAATGGAGTTTTGTGTGTCTTGTCTCTCGGTGTTTACTCTTTCCCCCTTAGGACCCTGCGGTAATCTTTTCCTTTCAGCTGCTCATCATTTTCCCTCACTTAGGCTATGTGCCCATGCTGCGGAAAATCCGCAGTACAGCGAGTCCTCAGCCATTTCTATGGCACTTGGGGAAAATAATGCGAATTTCTCTGCGGATAAATCTGCAGCATATAAATTATTCCTGCGGATTTGTCCGCAGGGTCCCATACATACCTGCCTTGATAGCAGCGGTATAGATTGGAGCGCAGTGGAGCTAGGAGCAGGAATGAGGAGGTGGGTGGGGCCTGCACGAGCTCCGGTAATGTGACAGCCAGAGCTAGTGCAGGCCCGCCCACCTTCTCCTGCACAGTGCACAGATACGGCCGGAAAGTGACGTGCTGCGTGATGGAGTTAAGTATGAACGCCCCGATCACTCCAGCACTTGTTCTGCATTGAGGATGCAGTGCCGAAGCCATGGTACTTTATCCTCAATGCAGGACACCGCAGCATATCCGCAGGACATTCCGCTGTACAACCGCAGCATGTAAACAGACAAAAGTTGTGCTGCAGATTTCTGCCAGCTCCTGTGGAATGTCATGCAGATATAACCGCAGGACACTCTCCCCGTGGGCACATAGCCTCACTGTGTCTGCGTTTCCCCTTGGTATGAAGCTGGTGATAGAGTTAAATTCCATACGGTCCTGATTGAAAGCAGTCGGCTTGTAATCATCTGGAGAAACAGTGTATGTTGCTGTTCCTCTTCCTTAAGGCCACGTCTCACTAAGCAACATCGCTAGCAACATCTCTGCTGAATTACGTTTTTTGTGACGCAACAGTGATCTTGCTAGCGATGTCACTGTGTGTGACATTCAGCAACGACCTGGCCCCTGCTGTGAGGTTGCCGGTCGTTGCTGAATGTCCTGGACTATTTTTTGGTTGTTGCTCTCCCGCTGTGAAGCACACATCGCTGTGTATGACAGCGAGAGAGCAACGATCTGAATGTGCAGGGAGCAGGGAGCCGGCTTCTGCGGACGCTGGTATCCAAGGTAAATATCGGGTAACCAAGCAAAGCGCTCTGCTTGGTTACCCGATATTTACCTTGGTTACCAGCGTCCGCAGCTTTTAGAAGCCAGTTCCCTGCTCCCTGCACACGTAGCCAAGGTACACATCGGGTAACTAAAAGGAAAGCACTTTGCTTAGTAACCCAATGTGTACCATGGTTACGAAGCACAGCGTCGTTACACGGGTCGCTGGTGGTTGGTGGCTGATCTCTGATCGCTGTGGAGATCTGCCTGTTTGACAGCTCACCAGCGACCATGTAGCGACGCTCAAGCGATCCCTGCCAGGTCAGATCGCTGGTGGGATCGCTGGAGCGTTGCTTAGTGTGACGGTACCTTTAGTCATCTTGGAGATGTTGTTTGTTTGCCTTCCCCTGTTTGTTTACTCTGTATGTTCTTTATGACTTAAGGCTGCTTTACATGCAGCGTCATCGCTAGCGATGTCGCTGGTGAAAGCAACCGCCCCCGTCAGTTGTTCGTCGCGGGCAAATCGCTGCCCGTGGTGCACAACATCACTAGAACCCGTCACATGTACTTACCTGCCTAGCAACGTCGCTGTGGCCGGCGAACCGCCTCCTTTCTAAGGGGGCGGTTCGTGCGGCATCACAGCAACGTCACATGGCAGCCGTCCAATAGAAGCGGAGGAGCAGAGAGCAGCCGAAAGAAAGTGACGCCCACCTTGTTGCCGGAGGACGCAGGTAAGGTGTTGTTTCTCGTTCCTGGGGTGTCACACGTAGCGATGTGTGTTGCCTCAGGAACGACGAACAACCTGCGTCCTGCAACAGCAACGATATTTGGGATTAGAACAACATGTCAACGATCAACGATTAGGTGA
The DNA here is from genome assembly GCF_048569485.1 of Anomaloglossus baeobatrachus. Classification (NCBI taxonomy): domain Eukaryota; kingdom Metazoa; phylum Chordata; class Amphibia; order Anura; family Aromobatidae; genus Anomaloglossus; species Anomaloglossus baeobatrachus. Next base: position 412,482,582 of record NC_134356.1, read on the forward strand.
GTAATTTTGATCGTTGGCGGTTGTTCGTAAGTTTCACAGGCAACGACGTCGCTAACGAGGCCGGATGTGCGTCACGAATTCCGTAACCTCAACGACATCTCGTTAGCTATGTTGTTGCGTGTAAATCCCCCTTTAGTGGGGTTGATTAATGCTCATCCCGGCCGTTTTTTACCTAGGGTCCAGTTCAGAGTCAGACAGGGCCAAGTATCCTACTCAGCGCATAGGTGCAGAATCTATATAAGAACATTAGGGGAGCCAAGGTCAAATGGAATGTTCTATCAGGGGTCACAATCTCCCCCACCCCTAGACACAGAGTTTTCTCTCTTCCCTCCCCTCCCTTTTTCCTGTTTGTTTGGTATTTCCCTAAACTTAGCTTGACAGAAATAGTTCATAACTCAATTTTCCAGAATCTTGAACCCCAACACATGTTTTGTACATTGCTTAGTTATCCCCTGAAGAAGTAATGTGTGAAATGCAAGTTGGGATGTAGGCTTTTTGAGATTGGTAGGAGTTATGAACTATTTCTTACTACATCTATTTGATGTCACTTTATACCTATTTATTTGCTGCATTTGATATATTATGATGGATCATGTGCTTAATATTATACAATTGTGTCCATATAATGTATATCTTTACCTGTAGTCAGATATGATCAGGTCTAAATATATCTACTGTAATAATGCCAGTTAGGACTGGATTAAATCCTAGCTCTGAAGGTCTTGATTCGATGCAACTGACGAATTTTGACAAAGAACCAGGGCATGTGTTACCTCGGTCTCTCAGTCTGCTGAGAATATTGAGCAGAGTGGAGTGTGTTGAAGTTGCAGCATGTTCCATTTGAGCTCTGCTTGAAGCTGAACCCTTCTGTTTAGTACTGGAAACTGCTGGAATCAGGTTGAGGGCTTTCTCACACTGGCGTATAAATCGAATGATTGCTATTTGATGTTTTATCAGATAGAACTTGCTCCAATGTTATACTATGGGGCAATGCCCACCAGCGCTTTTTTTCTTAAAACCATACAGCAGGAGGAAAAAACACTGCATGCTGTGATTGGCATCATACATCAAATGGTGCACACCCTTTCAAGTCAATGGGTGCATGCAAAACATTGGACTGCACTTGGATGTCATCCAAATGCAGTCCAATATATGGCAACACAGTTCTTCATCTTCTAATCTGGTGTTCTACAATATTTGCATGCAAGAAAATCAGAGCACAAACCACAGTGAGTGACTCTCTGGTCACATTTGGAGCAGATTTTGTGTTGAGTGTCCTTTTCTTAATGTATCAGATTTTGTGGTAATGTGTATGCCCCCCCAGTAATGTGTATGCCCCCAGTAACATGTATACCCCTTAGTAACGGATAAAGGAGGGGAGCCAGCACTGCTTATGAATGGCATGCAACAATGAAGAAATACACACACTGGCACCTGGGCTGCCTTTATTTGCAGTTGTCAGTCCTGGCAGCATGGGAGCGGTTTAGACATGTCTCGGGTACGTGGTGTTTTTATATGGTCCTGCTCATTATATGAGACCTTATGGTACATAATAATTTATAATATAGCGTTAGGGACCCCCCTATAGAGATTTGCCGTGACGGGGCAGGGGGGCTCAAATCATTGATCAATCATTTGCAAAAAATCTCATTGAATTGTTACAGTAGGAATGAATTTGTGAATATTACACTTTTTATTTCTTCATTGTTGCATGCCATTCATAAGCAATGCTGGCTCCCCTCCTTTTTTCCCTTAGTAACGGGTATGCATCCCAATAACATGCATGCCCCCATTAATATTTCCCCCCCCGAATAATGTATATGCCCACCAGAAATGTGTATGCCTCCCAGTAATGTGTATAACCCCAGTAACTTGTATGCCCCCCAGTAATGTGTATTCCTCCAGTAGCGTGTATGCCCCCCAGTAAGTTTTATGCCCTCCAGTAATGTGTATGCCCCCAAGTAATGTGTATGCCACTTAATGAGGTATATGCCCCATTAACATGTATGCCCCCCAGTAATGTGTATGTCCCTCAGTAATGTGGTAGCCCCCCGTAATGTGTATGTCCCTCAGACCAATGGACAGACTGAGGGACATACACGTGGGGCTACAGTATATACATCCCAGGAGAGACTGGGGCTACAGTATATACATTACAGGAGAGGCTGGAGGCATAGACATTACTGGGTGGGAATACACTTTACTTGGTGGCATACACGCTACTGGGGGGCATACATGTTACTGAGGGCATAGACATTACTGGGGGTATAGACGTTACTGGGGTGGGTGGGGCATACAACTCTGGGGAGCATTCACATTACTGGGATGGGGCATGAAGATCTAGGGACACATACAGCTCGGGGGGGGGGTAGACAGCTCTGGGGGCTCATATAGCTCTAGGAGGTCCATACAGCTCTGGAGGGCCTATACAACTCTGTGGGTCCCATATACTGCTGAGTTATGCTTGCTGGTGCTGTGGCTCGTTTCTTCATCTGTAGGATGGAAGCACATTGCGTGCTTGCTCCACCCATAGATGAACTTCAATACAAGTGTACGAAGTGTTCAGCAGTGAACGCTGGGTGCAAGTGTGGGTTTAAAGTATCGGCAGCCAGGATACAGGCTGCCAACATAGTATACAGGACCTGTGGAAGTGCATTTAGCGCAAAAGAGCTGTCGTTTCTTTGTACCCCAGCCGCACCCAACCCCCGCCGGCAGTGTTTTCATGTGAACAAAATAAAGACAAGCGGTTATTAACATGTGATGGTGAGTGCCATCTACTGTATATGTATAAAAATCACCTGTCCTCACAATCAGTCACACTCCAACTTCTCCATAATGGCCAATTCCTAAGTGCTGTTTAAGGACACAAGGACAAAATTATAGACCTGCACAAAGCTGGGATGTGCTACACAGTTTGGTGAAATGGTGAAAAGCTTACTCAGTCTGGGGATCCATGCAAGATCTCTCCTCTTGGGATTAGGATAATTCTGAGAAAGGTCAGGAATCAGCCCAAAACTACATGGGAAGACCTAGTCAATGACCTCAAGAGAGCTGGGACCACAGTCTCAAAGATTACTTTTAGTAACGCACTACGCCGTCATGGATTAAAATCCTGCAGGTCATGCAAGGTCCCCCTGCTCACACCAGCACATGTCCAGACCCATTTGAAGTTCATCAATGACCATCTCAATGATCCAGAGGAGGCATGGGAGAAGGTCATGTGGTCAGATCAGTCAAAAATTGAGCTTTTTGGTATCAACTCTACTCGCCGTGTTTGCAGGAAGAAGGATGAGCACAAACTCCTAAACACCTACCCAACCATGAAGCATGGGGGTGGAAACATCATACTTTGGGGTTTTCTTTTCTGCAAAAGGAACAGGACAACTGCCCGTATTGAAGGGAGGATGTATGGAGTCACGTTTCGCAAGATTTTGGCCAACAACCTCCTTCTCTCAAAAAAACAACAAAGAGCCAGCACCAATGTGCACTAAGGCATCAAATATTCCAAACTGCATTATAAAAATTTTATTGAGATTTTTGGCAAAAAATTGCAATTTCTTGAGCTGCTTCGCCACGTCACGGCAAATCTCATTTGAAGCAGTCCTACACTAAAATATTTTTATAAAATGTGCCATGCGGCCTCACATATAAATAGCAGAACTGCTCTCAGCAGCACTCACCTGGTCTATTGCAGTCCCGTACCCATGACTGAGTCATGGCTGTGGGCGGGACAGGTCCAAGCAAATGCTGCATGAAGTATATATATAGCCTGTGGACAAAGCCTGATGACCCAATGTGAACAGTCACCAAACGCCAAAATCTATACAGATGGAATACATCCCAAATTGGGGTGCATAGCAAGGTGGAGGTCAACCACCGACCAATTAAACAAAGAAACAACAAAGAGCCAGCACCAATGTGCACTAAGGCATCAAATATTCCAAACTGCATTATAAAAATTTTTTTGAGATTTTTGGCAAAAAATTGCAATTTCTTGAGCTGCTTCGCCACGTCACGGCAAATCTCATTTGAAGCAGTCCTACACTAAAATATTTTTATAAAATGTGCCATGCGGCCTCACATATAAATAGCAGAACTGCTCTCAGCAGCACTCACCTGGTCTATTGCAGTCCCGTACCCATGACTGAGTCATGGCTGTGGGCGGGACAGGTCCAAGCAAATGCTGCATGAAGTATATATATAGCCTGTGGACAAAGCCTGATGACCCAATGTGAACAGTCACCAAACGCCAAAATCTATACAGATGGAATACATCCCAAATTGGGGTGCATAGCAAGGTGGAGGTCAACCACCGACCAATTCAACAAAGAAACAACAAAGAGCCAGCACCAATGTGCATTAAGGCATCAAATATTCCAAACTGCATTATAAAAATTTTTTTGAGATTTTTGGCAAAAAATTGCAATTTCTTGAGCTGCTTCGCCACGTCACGGCAAATCTCATTTGAAGCAGTCCTACACTAAAATATTTTTATAAAATGTGCCATGCGGCCTCACATATAAATAGCAGAACTGCTCTCAGCAGCACTCACCTGGTCTATTGCAGTCCCGTACCCATGACTGAGTCATGGCTGTGGGCGGGACAGGTCCAAGCAAATGCTGCATGAAGTATATATATAGCCTGTGGACAAAGCCTGATGACCCAATGTGAACAGTCACCAAACGCCAAAATCTATACAGATGGAATACATCCCAAATTGGGGTGCATAGCAAGGTGGAGGTCAACCACCGACCAATTCAACAAAGAAACAACAAAGAGCCAGCACCAATGTGCACTAAGGCATCAAATATTCCAAACTGCATTATAAAAATTTTTTTGAGATTTTTGGCAAAAAATTGCAATTTCTTGAGCTGCTTCGCCACGTCACGGCAAATCTCATTTGAAGCAGTCCTACACTAAAATATTTTTATAAAATGTGCCATGCGGCCTCACATATAAATAGCAGAACTGCTCTCAGCAGCACTCACCTGGTCTATTGCAGTCCCGTACCCATGACTGAGTCATGGCTGTGGGCGGGACAGGTCCAAGCAAATGCTGCATGAAGTATATATATAGCCTGTGGACAAAGCCTGATGACCCAATGTGAACAGTCACCAAACGCCAAAATCTATACAGATGGAATACATCCCAAATTGGGGTGCATAGCAAGGTGGAGGTCAACCACCGACCAATTCAACAAAGAAACAACAAAGAGCCAGCACCAATGTGCACTAAGGCATCAAATATTCCAAACTGCATTATAAAAATTTTTTTGAGATTTTTGGCAAAAAATTGCAATTTCTTGAGCTGCTTCGCCACGTCACGGCAAATCTCATTTGAAGCAGTCCTACACTAAAATATTTTTATAAAATGTGCCATGCGGCCTCACATATAAATAGCAGAACTGCTCTCAGCAGCACTCACCTGGTCTATTGCAGTCCCGTACCCATGACTGAGTCATGGCTGTGGGCGGGACAGGTCCAAGCAAATGCTGCATGAAGTATATATATAGCCTGTGGACAAAGCCTGATGACCCAATGTGAACAGTCACCAAACGCCAAAATCTATACAGATGGAATACATCCCAAATTGGGGTGCATAGCAAGGTGGAGGTCAACCACCGACCAATTCAACAAAGAAACAACAAAGAGCCAGCACCAATGTGCACTAAGGCATCAAATATTCCAAACTGCATTATAAAAATTTTTTTGAGATTTTTGGCAAAAAATTGCAATTTCTTGAGCTGCTTCGCCACGTCACGGCAAATCTCATTTGAAGCAGTCCTACACTAAAATATTTTTATAAAATGTGCCATGCGGCCTCACATATAAATAGCAGAACTGCTCTCAGCAGCACTCACCTGGTCTATTGCAGTCCCGTACCCATGACTGAGTCATGGCTGTGGGCGGGACAGGTCCAAGCAAATGCTGCATGAAGTATATATATAGCCTGTGGACAAAGCCTGATGACCCAATGTGAACAGTCACCAAACGCCAAAATCTATACAGATGGAATACATCCCAAATTGGGGTGCATAGCAAGGTGGAGGTCAACCACCGACCAATTCAACAAAGAAACAACAAAGAGCCAGCACCAATGTGCACTAAGGCATCAAATATTCCAAACTGCATTATAAAAATTTTTTTGAGATTTTTGGCAAAAAATTGCAATTTCTTGAGCTGCTTCGCCACGTCACGGCAAATCTCATTTGAAGCAGTCCTACACTAAAATATTTTTATAAAATGTGCCATGCGGCCTCACATATAAATAGCAGAACTGCTCTCAGCAGCACTCACCTGGTCTATTGCAGTCCCGTACCCATGACTGAGTCATGGCTGTGGGCGGGACAGGTCCAAGCAAATGCTGCATGAAGTATATATATAGCCTGTGGACAAAGCCTGATGACCCAATGTGAACAGTCACCAAACGCCAAAATCTATACAGATGGAATACATCCCAAATTGGGGTGCATAGCAAGGTGGAGGTCAACCACCGACCAATTCAACAAAGAAACAACAAAGAGCCAGCACCAATGTGCACTAAGGCATCAAATATTCCAAACTGCATTATAAAAATTTTTTTTCTCCTCCTTCTCTCAGTAAGAGCATTGAAGATGGATCATGGCTGTGTCATCCAGCATAACAATGACCCAAAACTCACAGCCAGGGTAATTAAAGAATGGCTCTGTAAAAAGCATTTCAAGGTTCTGAAGTGGTCTGGACAGTGTCAGGACTGGAACCAAATAAAAAATACCAAATATGTGTCTTTTTTTGTTTATTTTTGTGTAACATAAATATACATATTTAGTGGTATATTTCTTTATTTTCTTTTGTTTCTTTATTTTTTTTATTTATATTTTTACAATTTTTTAAAACTTGTTCTTCACTTTTTTGCTTAGTCCCTATATGAGACATTAACTTTTATTACATGGATCACTGGTATAATTTATTGCAATGCACATACATTGCAATATATTATACCTGTCAATGTAACACTGCCAGAATGTACTTAGACCATTCTCCTGACATGATCTAACAGGCCATCGTAGTCAGCTAACCTACAGGTCGTCATTTGACCTTGGGTTATCATGGCAACAATTGGGCCAGCATGATCCCGTGTAAGAGTCTAGCATGTTAAATTTTGAATTGTTGTTACTCTACAGTGCAGTAGCTCAAATTCTGGCAGATTACAAGGGCATTTGTTGTATACAGCTTTCTTCAGATCAACCCTCAGATTTTCATTTGGATTCAGGTTTGTACTCTGCCTGGGCCATTATAAAACTGCTCTTTTTCTGAGGAAGTCATTTTTCTTATTGATTTGGAGATATACTTAAGGTTGTTGAATGCTGAAAGGTAAAATTGATCTTTAGCTATTTAGCAGAGGACTGAAGGTTTTGATGCAAAATTTGACTGATATTTGGAACTATTCCTAATTCCATCTACCTTGACTGAAGACCTAGTTCCAGCTGCCTAAAAAACAGACATAAAGCATAATGCTGCCTACCTATCCCACAGGACTTGACATATGAATAATATGGGAGGTTGTCATCATATGCAGTAGACAACCAGTACTTGCCAGGTACTCCTGTGGCCATTTTAATATTGCTGTAAGCCAATTGGCAGCCTCTTTTTGCCTTTCATTTATTTTTGATGTTCATCCAGTTCTATGTCGTGCCAATGATGTTCAAAATTAAAGCCACTTCTTGATGACAGTCTTTACAGTTTCCTATGTTATATGTAATGCCTTGGAATTTTGGGAGGATTCTTTTCTTGACTGATAACTTTCAACAGTGAGATCCTTTAGCTGTGTTGTAAGCTATTTATGCACTATGACTATAGATGTAAAAAAAATATATATATATATCCTACTAGAACAGCTAAATTGTATATGGAGCTAATCAGAATCATTTTAAATGATGGCAGCTGTGTACTGATTTCCATTCAACATGAACTTAAATGTGATTGCTAAACTCTGAACACAACCACATCCCCTATTATAAGAGAGTGTTCACACTTATGCAACCACATTATTTTAGCTTTGTTATTTTCTGTTTTCTCCTAAAATTATTTCAGTTTATTTCTCAATGGATTAGTACAGGTAGGTGAAGAAACACTCCCATTAAAATTTGCATCCTCTTAATATATTGCATTAATCATATTATATATACTGTGTACTTACAGTTGCTTATTTTGGCCTTCTATACAGTTAACACTTCTCTTTCTTCAATTAGGTCTATGACATTGTTTTGGACATAAATCACTCACACACGGGTAACGGAAAAGGGAAAGGCATGGCTCCACCCAACTGGTCCCTGTACAGACTAAAAGACCCTTATCACACAACTAACAGCACCACCTCAGACCTAGCTCCCTAAAAATCCTTTAAGGAGTTTCTCGTACCTTCTGAAGGACCAGAAGGGAAGCCACCACTTACTGCCTTCAAAGGGAGAGGAAGGTGTATAGGATGCAAACAGAAAACCAGTGTGAAGTAAACTGAAACAAGTTCAAATAAGGTGAAATGATTAGGGGCTGGGAAGGAGAACACACTGACTCACAGCTGACACTCCCCTGAAGTTTACTTCATAGGTAAACCCCTATAATTAAGGGCTGGAACTTCCAGGAACAACTCCACATAAAAATATAGCCAGCACAGAAGTGCAGTGAGTGGTGAACATATATAACCCAACTCAGAATGTGATAGGGAAAACAATAACAGGAAACATCTGGAGAGGAGCAAATCAGAAAGGAAGACAATGACCATAAAAACGATCAGCATTTTGTACAGGGAGGAAAAGGCAACAGCCCAGCAGACAGAGGAACCAACCACAAAACCATAGGTCTCCGGATCGAATCCTCAAAACGTGATAGTACTCCCTCTTTGACGAGGGGTCATCTGACTCTCAGATGCCCCTACTATCTGATGTCACTCACAGAACTTCCTCATAAGGGTATCCACATGAAGATCCTCTAAATCAACCCAGGAGTTATCTTCAAGAATATCTACATAACCCTTCCACTTAACGAGATTCTGTAGATGGTGCCTGACCCACCTGGAATTAAGAACTCGCCTACCTCATACTCCAGATCCCTTTCCAAATCCACCTCTATTATAACTTGAAGACCTGATGTCCCACCAATTTTTTTTAAAGGAAAGAGCAGAAATATTTATTGATTCACCAGGATATAGAAAGTTGCAACTGTCACAGGATTAAGTATTTTAATAAATTTATAAGGACCTACAAACTCGAGTGCAAACTTCCTAGACGTGACTTTTAAGAATAGATTTATAAAGGACAACCAGACAAAATTTACCACCTTAAAGAGAGGAGCCTTCTTACATCTGCAGTCTTAAATCTCTCCTCCTCTGGCACAGAGGACTGTCATCCTAACAAAATTCCCAAAAACTGAATGAAACCCCACAGCAAAAGAAGGTGAGGTCCCTGTGAGATATGGTTCTTTAGAGCAAACTCAGCAAGAAGCAGAAACTCCACCCAGTCTTCCTGATTCAAGGAAATAAAGCTTGTCAAATATTGCTGTACCTTGATTCATCCTTTCTGTTTGCCCATTAGTCTTCGGATGATAACTCAACTAAAAGAACAGCTTGATACCCAATCTGGAGTAAAAACTATTTGAGACCCTGTATCAGAAATAAAGTTTTTGGTAACAGGATGTGCAATTTAACAATGTGAAAAAAGAACAAAGTTGCTAAGCTCTTAGCAGTTGGTTACTTTTGAAGTGGGACAAAAAAAACCATTGGTCCCTTCCACCAAGCCGGTATTGAACATCTTATCCATGTAGATGTATTACATTTTAAAAGATACTGATTTAATTATAGTTTGCCCTATGATTTTCTAGAACATCTTCTCATTTTTGCTGAAATCCAACATAAAATTTTAGAAATATTATTGTATTTTTTTTACATTGTTGTGTTTTTGTATAAGGATTTGTATTTTAAGGACCTATTTTATTACCATAGCCAAAAAGCCAATGCAAGTCCTAGCACTAATCCGAGTCCTAGCCCTAACACGAGTCCTAACTCTATCACTTGTCCTAACCTCATCCTTTGTTGTTTGGGGTTTTTTTTACATTTATGTCTTTATGTAACCATTTTATTGCCCTAGCCATAAAATCTAACCCTATTGTGAACCTTAGTCCTAACCCTATCCTTAATCCCAATCTTACCTTGGTGTTTGTTTGTTTTTTTACATTTTTCTGTTTCTGTATAACTATTTTATTACCGTACCCATAAAATCTACCCATAGTCTTATCCCTAACCTTACTCATAATCATAGTCCTAGCCTTAAGTCTAGACTTAGCAAAAGTATTCTTAATTCTAACCAAAGTTCTAAGTTAGAAAAATTATGTAGACACTTGAAGAAGCAGTAGTAAGTGCATCGAGCGAAATTGTTCTTCCGTATAGATTTTGTTGCCAGGGTAGGCTCCCTTATTCTTCTTTCCTGCACATGCCCATGCTACGCTACTGCCTAGTTATATTTTGCAGATATTTAGCAAAATAAGTCCGAAAAAGGTGAAAAAGTTCCATTATTCCACTTCTTGTCTTTTAGAGAGTTTCTGCAGTATGAAAGCAGAAACTTGATTGGCTGCAAAATAGCACTGTTTCGTTTTTATTTAATTAATTTTAATAAATGTTAACATTTTTTACAAGACCACAGCTGTGAGAAACATTAGCTACACATAACTTTTTGGCCTGCCTCTGAAGATAAACACTGAATATAAATAGAGATGGGTGAACCCGCAGGTTTTTGGGTTCACCGGGTCCAGCTGGACTTTAAAAAGTCCAGTTCAGGATCGGACTTGAACCAGAACATCTGAACAGACACTGAACCATATATAAGACTATGGGGATCTGAACATTGTGCTGTAAAATGGTGGTAGAAAGGGTTAGGGGGCTGCAAAGCAGGACAGTTATATTTATTGAGACTCCTGCATGAATATCACACTGCTTCCGGGTCCGGTCATAACCTTTCATGCATATTCACTGCTGCCCCCGCCCACCCTCTGGGACAGCATCTGTGATTGGTTAATTCAAAATACCAGCATGCCAGCATCTGTGATTGGTTGTGGTGTGTAAAATTAAATAACTGTAAAAATGACGTAGGGTCCCCTGTTTATTGATACCAGGTACAGATAAAGCAGACGGCTAGAAGCTGCAGCCCAGAGCTGTGCACGTTATATTGGCTGTGTATCAAAATACGAGGGACCTCATGCATCTTTTTTTAAATCATTTAAATAGAATTTTAAAAATCAGTCTGCGGTCCCCCAATTTGATAACTAGCCAAGATAAAGCCAACAGCTGGGGGCTGGTATTCTCAGGCTGGGGAGGCCCGTGGTTATTGGGGGCCCCCCCAGCCAAAAATTATCAGCCCGCAGCTGCTTATAATTGTTGCATCACTTTAGCCGGCTCATCCCGATTGCCCTGGTCAAGTGACAATCCAGGTCATATATGGGATTAATGACAGCTGTGATTTGTCAAAAATCACAGCTGCCACTAAGTCCTGCATTAGAAATGTGGAGGAGTCTATGAGACAGAAGAAAAAAACACATAGAAAAATCCTGTATTTTTTTCTTAAAAAAAACCACCCTCTCTCTACAATTTATTAACCTCCAAAACATCCAGGTCCAAAGTAATCTACACCACAATGTCCAATGATGATCCCACCTCTGCTACATAATGAAGTCATAGCGTTCTAGCACATTAGGAAACGTGACGGCCCGCTGAAGCTTCAGGCAGCCACTGACTGAGCTGCAGCTCTGAACGGTGACAACATTGAGAGTTTACCTAAGGTCACAGCTGGAGGATACCATGGTATCCTACCTGTGACTGCAGGTAAACTCACCTCAGGGAAACTCATTGAACTTAATGAGACCTAGGTCTCCTGGCAGAAAAACGTGTTTTTTTTGCCAGGAGATGCGGATTTGGTGCTGATTTTGTGGCTGATTTTGATTTTATGGCTAAAGAAAATCTACTTAAAAATTCTATAGAAAAATTTCAGTTTCACCTTAAAGAAAGGAAACATAAGCAATTTAAATCTGACCTGCAAGATTTTAAAGATAATAAGGTTTATCAAACTTTCCAACTGAGGCTCCTACACCTAGAGAGCGTGAATCTGATCTGTCTTCTACGGAAGCAGAAATTTCTGATTCTGAGGCCAGGCTACTCCTTTTTCGCCCACAACAGAGGGGCAGACAGAACCGTAGGGGAGGTCCCAGGACCGAACACTCTAATTTTCCATCAGTACAGAATAATACCCCCTTTTTAGATCACAATTATTTCCTCAGGAGTTGCAAGGCAAACAGGGATTGAAGTCGCAGATTATTAATCTGTCTAGTAGATCCTAAAATCATACTGAGATGGCGGTCCATAGTAAGGGCTTATCGTTTGTTCCCACCAATGACTTTTCAGCTTTTGACTTCATAATAGATTTAAATTTATTCATTCGTAAATTACGATGGAAGAAATTCTTTAAACAAAAAGACAATAAAATCTGTGCTTATCTAGATATACCTACGGACATACTTGATGATGTTAGATTACTGGTGGATTTGGAAGAACCTAGTGTATCTAATACTGGCAGAGGCCCTTTTACCACCTTAAAAAATCCAGGTACTAAAATGCCCCCTAGCACTACTGACATTTCAGCAATTGATGTATTTCTTAATCAGGTGACTAAGGATGTTCTCACTCTGACTAAAACCGACTCTGTTCATATGGGAACAGCATCCTTACTGATGGGAAATAGGAAAAACTTAACAAAGTCTGAAATGCAGGCACTATGTAATCTGGAGAAAGATACTACGATCACCATAAAACCCTCAGGCAAAGGGGGCAATGTAGTATTAATGAACTCCAGTGACTATCGTGACATTTGTCTTAACATCCTAAAGGATAGTAATACCTATTGTAAAGTGTCTGGTAACCCGATTGGAATTGCAAAAAATGCATTGAAGGATTTACAAGTTGATGCTAAGAGGGATGGATTGATTAGTCATGATGAGTTCCCAGTTATGTCTACCTTTTATACATTCCCGAAGATACACAAAGGGGTTACCCCTTTGAGAGGTAGACCTATTGTCTCAGGAGTGGGCAACATTGCACAAAATGTAGGGGTATACTTGGATAAGATTCTTAATCCATTCGTTACTTCCTTGCCCTCTTACATCTGGGATAGTCTAGACTTTATCACTAGAATTGAGGAGGTAACAGTGGGGCCAGATACATTTCTAGCCAATATTGATGTGGAGACGCTTTATTTTTTCATTCCACATGACCAATGAGTTGAAGCTGTACAATTCTTCTTGGCAACTAGGGGACAGCAATTTGACCCCCATAACAATTTAATCTTGTCACTATTACGTTTTTTTTTTGTACAACAACTATTTCTTGTCTAATGGCTTAGTCTAACACCAGCTCAGGGGCACAGCAATGGGGAGCCCCTGTGCTCCCTGTTACGCTAACTTGTTCCTGGGCTGGTGGGAGGACACCGTTGTTTTTCATGAATCCATAGCTGTCTATACCGATATGATTGATTTGTGGACCCGGTTCATAAATGACGTTTTTTTTACTTTGGAGGGGTCCTCGTGAGTTGTTTATTAAATTTGTAAAGAGCTTAAACTCGAACTCTTTGGGACTCACATTTACCTATGTCATCCACCCTGTTAGTCTGTCCTTTTTGTATTTACTTGTTTCTATTGACCCGGAGGGCAAGCTCAGAACCACCATTTTCAGAAAGCCTACTGCCACGAATTCACTCCTCAGATGGGACAGCCATCATCCTCTACCTCTCAGGCGTGGTATCCCCAAGGGACAATATTTACGCCTGAGAAGGAATTGTTCAGATCGTAGTGAATTCGTGGAGAAGACTAATGATTTGAGGTATCGTTTTTTGGAGAAAGGCTATCCGGACCATGTCCTAAGAGACGCCTATAAACACTCCTTGGAGCAGGATCGAAACAAGCTCCTATCACCTCAGTTGAAACAAAACCATGAGGAGGGTGTTGTTAGGCTTATCACAACCTTCACCAAGGGTGCCTTTGCTGTCAGACTCATACTGGAGAAACACTATGGCATCCTTGGGATGGACAGTGATCTTGCGGACTGTCTCAGGTCGCAGCCCAATATCACGTTTCGCAAAAAAACGTTCCCTGGGTCACCTATTAACACATGGCCACTTTGTGACATCGAGTGGTGGTGGCACGTGGATCCCGACAAGGCCATCTGGCTGCTTTATATGTGGTTCATGTGTTGCTTGTGCCCATATCAGCACGGGTAACAGCTTTACAAGTACATCTACTGGTAAATCTCTCTCGATTAGAGAGTTCATCAATTGCAAAACAAAAGGTATTGTATACCTGGCCACATGCCACTGTGGGGTACAATACATGGGCAAAACCATACGTGAGTTCCGTAGACAAGTGGGTGAACACATGGAGGATATCAGGAACGATCGTGATACCCCCATTGCCAGACATATGAACGTACAGCACAACTCTAACAGGGAAGGCATTTCCTTTATGGGTATTTTGAAAGTCAAAGCATCTCCTCGAGGTGGTAATCTGGATCGCATTCTGTTACAAAAGGAGGCAAGGATGATATTTCGTCTTAATACTTGTCGTCCAGAAGGTCTCAACAACCTGATTAATTTTGGTTGTTTTATTTAGTTCCTTGGCCTTGTGATCAGCTGGTAGTTTTTTGTCTTTGTGACAATGAATTAGGCTTACTGACCAATACATTTATTCTGCCCTGTTACTGTATCTGCCGATACTCCATCACGAGGCTTTTTTGGCTAGTCGGGGAAAATTATTTGAATAGGTTCATTATTTAATTCTGATGTTTAATCCCTATCACTATGTTAAACATGTCCTTTTTTAGGATACATTATTATGATTTTTTGAGCCACATTTCCTCAGCATGGGTTTGTTACTTAAGTAATCAATCCCCTTTAAGTGCCTTCATTAATCCAACTAAATCTATCTTTTATGGTCCTCTCCCTTTTAATTTGTGCCTTTAATTTTTGAATACCTATATGTCCATTATGTGAGTACAATTTATTGTTAACATCATATTACAATTATATACAGATTTATGGAGATGGCCACATTATTGTTGCCGGGATTTATCTATTTATTTGTATTTATGCTTGTTAGTACGCTGTCTGCATTGTTCTAATCTTGGCTATATCCTCTGTGCGGACACCTCCCCCCCCTCCGTTTATCTATTTCGGGGGCATAGTGAATATTTTGGTTAAATGGTTAGTTGTTAGGCGCGATCAGCGCTATGGATTAATCTGGATCAGACCCTCCATTGCAGGTTGGGTTTTATTTTGATCTGCGCATGCGCAGCAATATGCATCCCATGTTTTATAAGCGCCCGTTGTCATGGTTTCTACAAACAAAGTATTGCCATGTCTTCTGTGCATTCTAATGTGGTACACAGAAGTTGTATGTCTGGGACACTGTATTAGATCTTGGACGCGTCATCATCATGTGACCAATACTTTGTAATCAGACCACTTGACTCTGTCCCATTATGGAACATTGAAGTCTGTTAACTGGGACACAGGGCGTGACCTGATGCGTCACCATCATGTGACCCAGTTAGTGAATGTGGATAGCTTGATCCTGTGCGTTCCACGGCGGGACGCATAGGCATGGCCTCTGACGCGTCACCATTATGTGACGTGGTTAGTTAATTTGGATGGCATGATCCTGTGTGTTCCACAGTGGGACGCATAGGTCTGGCGTCTCACTGTGGAACGCGGTGACGTCTGAGATACCGGAAGTGATCTCAGAAGCGATAGTGTCAGTTTATCAGCGCCATAGATTGTATGTGGAAGCGCCTGGCACTGGACATGTGTAGGTAATTACTAATTGTTTTTCAGGTATAAAACTAGGGGTGGGCCAAGCATCAGTGTACCACCGTCTATCCTTGCATACACAGGTTTTTTTGAACTTGTACCATCTGTACCAATCCCTGCCACTGCAGGTTGAGATAGTTTTTCTCTCCCCTGATGAACTCTCCATACTGAGAGTCGGGAGGGCGTTTCTTTATTTTGATGAAGTTGCGGGGCAGACAGCTTAATATGGAGCTGCCCTTGTCAGGGCGGAAGCTATTACGGGGCATGACAGGGACTTTTACATAACTACCCAACTGCAGCTTGTGTTTCCTCTCTTATCTGATTGGCGCCGTTCCTTGCCTGTGGAGAAAGATCGGGTGAGATAGTTCCTTTTTCTTTTTTGGCATTTTAGTTTGCATTATGCACTGCACTTTAATGCAATTTTAATATTTATAATTAAATGTTAAGTTTTAATCCCTGCTATTGCTATCGGTTCCTTTAGGACTATTGGGCGCTACCTTTCTGCTTGCAGATTTTGCTTTCGCTGGAATTTATACATCAAATTCCTGCACCAATTCTGCATCTCCTGGCAAAAAAAGCATCAAAACACAATGCGTTTTTTGTTTGTTTGTGTTTATTTCTTTTTACTTACAAGGTTAGTAATGGGTTGTCTTTTAGACCCCCTACCCATTAATAATACAGGGTTTAGTGGCAGCTGTGATTTTTGACAAATCACAGCTTTCATTAACCACTTATATAACCTCGATTGCCACTACACTAGGGCAGTCAGGATGAGATGGATAAACCGCCAGAATTCTGGGCAGCTGTGGGCTGCTACTTTTAAGCTGGGAGCACCAAAAACCATGGAACTTCGCAGCCTGAGAATGCAACAGTTTAAAGCGTCCAGCATTCACCATGGTAAATGCTCAATGCTTTAAACTGTTGCAGTCTTCTGTTGCTGCCTGGGAACCAGTCCATGAATTGTCTGTGCATCGGTGACTACAATTACCTGGCATTATCTAACTGGATGTGGTGAGCTGAAGTCACTTTTGTTTGTATTTGTCTTTTCTTTCCAGCCTGAGAATACCAGTTCTCAACTGCCGGCTTTATTTTGCCTGAGTATGAAAATTGAGAGGGACAGCACACTTTTTAAAAAAAAATAATTATTTAAACAATTTATAAAAAAAACACATGGGCTCCCTCTTATTTTGATACCCAGCCAAGATTATTCACACAGCTGGGGGCTGCAGCCTGTAGCCGTCTGCTCTATCTGCGCTGAGTATCAATATACGGTAGACACTACATCCTTTTTTTAATTTATTTATTTTTACACTCCATTAGGGGACCCAGACAGTCTCTGTGAGGGTAACCAGTCAGAAACGCCACCATGCCAGCAGTCTGACTGCAGCCAATCACAGGTGCTTCCACAAGTAGCTGGCAAGGGAAGCTGTTCTGAATACATTTGAATTAGATTCCAATTTGGGGCTCCCTCTTGTGGTCAGTGTTGGTAATGCAGCTGACTTGCTGAGTGGGAACTGGACAGCTGAGTAGGATTTGCAATCAGGCCATTTGGTTTTGGCCTATATAACTATGTAGCTTCCTTTTGTTCCTTGCCGGTGCTCAATTATATTTCCTGTGTTCTAAGGACTTTCTGAAACCAGCCCTGTTCTCTGTGTCTACCAGAACTCCTCTCAGATAAGCTGGTCTTGTACCTTTGCTTATGGTTTTTCACTTTCTTGTGATTTTGCCTGTGTGGAGTTCCTGTTGGAATTGGATTATTCCCTGCTGGGAGTATCTGTGTACCTTGCTCCATGTTCTGTTATGTATTGTGTTTTGTCATGCTTTGTACAATATTCAGTCCCCTCTCTATATCAATGTTTTTGTTGGATCCCAGTAACACCAGAGTACTGATATAGTGGGGGAGAGCCTATTCAGGCTCAGTATTTTTCCATGTCAGGCGTGCTGGTATTTATTAGGGTTTTTACGGTTGCAGTCAGTGCTCTTTCCTATTCTTTCCTATGCAGATAGTTTTGGGCCTCATCTTTTCTGACTCTATTCTCTAGCTATGTATTGTGTTTTCCTATATCACCGTAATCTTTACATGTGAGGCCTATCTATATCTTTGGTGACTACTCCGAGGCAGATTAGCTTTTCTACATTTCTCTCTGTTAGAGTATTTAGTTCTCCGGCTGTGTCAAGACGACTAGGTCATCGTAGACTCGTCCCACGGCTACTTCTAGTTGAGTGTCAGTATTAGATCTGCAGTCCGTTAAGGTTCCAGCCACTCTAGTTATTTTCTGGGTTTCCGAGTTATTGCTCTTTTTCTGATCCTCCTTGGTCACTGAATCACAACAGGAAGCAGTGAATATGCATGAGATGTAATAAGCACACCCGGAAGCAGTGTAAAAGCTGAGAGGGAGACTCAGTAAGTATAATTCTCCTGCTTTAATCACTATTTTCCTTTTTATTTGTTTTTAGTTTTTATCCAAGTGGCCAAACTTGAACAGTAACACGAATTTTCCTGAGAAGTCCATGTTCATGGGTCTGTACATGGAAACTAGGTGTTCGGTACGGACCCTGAACTTTACAGTTCGGGTTCGCCCATCACTAAATATAAATCATGAAAATGGGGATGATTTTAAAAGGAAGATTACTGAAATGTTCATTATACGATGCTAATATTTTGTTTAAATAAAACTGGAAACTCCCTTTTATCTCAATTTTGAAGCCCCCAGATTCCATACTGTTGTATTTAGCCTTGACACAGTATCGTATGGTTATTCAAATTATTTGTATTTGTAATTATCACTTTTTCTACTTGAAATAATTTCTAAAGAACCTTGAAGTATCTCCTGCTAAGTCAATGCCCTGTGCCACTGAGAGATTGGATAACTGTTTTATAAATGCAATTATAAGAGCAGTTTGACGTCTGCTGAATGTGGGATCAATAGAGTATAAGCAGCTTTGTAAGATGAATCTTTTGATTTTATCATTGTAATAAGTTGCATACTTTCTGAACTTGGTGAAGATAACACTCAAAGTCAAAATGTTTAAAGTTCAAATCATTGAACAAAATATTACAACTGTAAAGTATAATTTATGTAGGTGTTCTGTATAGGCTGCTGTATCATTCTCAAAAGATTCGCAAGTAATTTGTGGAGAATTTGATAAAAAAAATAATTAAAAATATTGTAGGATATTAGATGAGCGATTAAGCAAATATAGAAACTAAACAAAAAAGTAAAGAAAACAAAATTAAAAACTTTTCCAAATAAAGTATAAAAAAACAGAAAAACATTTATCAACTAAAAATACTGATTTATGTTAAACCTAAAGAAACCAAAAAAGTATGTTTAGTATTGCCACATCCCGAACGACCAAAGTAATAGATCTGTACCATAACCCACATGAAGAATACCATAAAAAATAAAAAGAAAATGCAGAAATATTTAGCTTTTTAATTATACTGACATGCAAAAAAATGACTAAAAGTGACCCTAAGTTGTAGAGACTGAGGAAAAAAAAATTGCAGAATATTGTCAGTGATAATGAAAAAGGAGAGAAGAGAAAAGAGGAGAGGAGAGAGAAGAAGAGAGGAGAGAAGAGAAAAGAGAAGAGGAAAGAGGAGAAGAGAGAAAAGAGGAGAGGAGAGGAGAGGAGAGGAGAGGGAGAGAGAGAGAGAGAGAGGAGAGGAGAGAGAAGAGAACAGAGGAGAGGAGAGAGAGAGAGGAGAGGAGAGAGAAGAGAAAAGAGGAAAGAGAGAGAAAAGAGGAGAGGAGAGGAGAGAGAGGAGAGAGGATAGAGAAGAGAGGAGAGGAGGAAGGAGAGAGAAGAGAAAAGAGGAGAGGAGAGAGAAGAGAGGAGAGGAGAGAGGAGAGGAGAGAGGAGAGGAGAGAGAAGAGGAGAGAGAAGAGGAGAGAGAAGAGGAGAGAGAAGAGGAGAGAAAAGAGGAGAGGAGAGAGAAGAGGAGAGAGAAGAGGAGAGAAAAGAGGAGAGAGAAGAGGAGAGGAGAGAGAAGAGGAGAGGAGAGAGAAGAGGAGAGAGAGGAGAGAGAGAGGAGAGAGAAGAGAAAAGAGGAGAGAAGAGAGAAGAGAAAAGAGGAGAGGAGAGAGAGGAGAGAGAAGAGAGGAGAGAGAGGAGAGAGAAGAGGAGAGAGAGGAGAGATGAGAGAGAAGATGAGAGAGAAGAGAGAGGAGAGAGAAGAGAGAGAAGAGAGAGAAGAGAGAAGAGGAGAGAGAAGAGGAGAGAGAAGAGGAGAGAGAAGAGAGAGAAGAGGAGAGAGAAGAGGAGAGGAGAGAGGAGAGAGAATAGGAGAGGAGAGAGAAGAGGAGAGGAGAGAGAAGAGGAGAGGGAAGAGGAGGAGGGAGAAGAGGAGGAGAGAGGAGAGGGGAGAAAGAGAAGAGGGGAGAGAAGAGGGGAGAGGAGGGGAGAGGAGAGGGGAGAGGAGGGGAGAGGAGAGAGGAGAGGAGAGAGAAGAGGAGGGGAGAGGAGAGGGGAGAAGAGAGAGGAGAGGGGAGGGGAGAGAAGAGAAGAGAGGAGAGGAGAGAGGAGATAGAGAAAGAGAGAGAGACTGTGATCATGCCAGACTGATTTCTGGCCAAACAGGATCCTGTTCATCAGCATGCCAGTGTTCACATGTGTTTGCGTGCTGTTTAGTCAGGATCCAGCGACTTACAGGATTTGAACGCAGCTCAAAAACGCTACAAGTAGCGTTTTTGAAAAATGTTAAACTGCAAGTCGCTGGATCCTCACTATAACGTACGCAAACGTATGTTGACGCGAGTCCATTGCAAATGCATTAAAATGAAAACGCATTTGCACTGGATCCGTTTTTGAGTTAAAAAACGTTCAGGACGCATGTTAAAAAAAATGTAGTGTGAAAGCAGCTTAAAAGGCTGCCTTCATACTAGGATTTTTTAACAAAAAAAACCCTCTCTCTCTGATTAAGGCTGCTTTCACACTAGGATTTTTTTTTTTAACACCCCCCCTGCGGCCATTCAATGTTCATTGTACCAGGTTCCTTTGCAGGACCTAAACGTTCCCGCCCCCCTCGGGCCCCCCTCCACAAAAAATAAAACAAAACAGGCATCACCTAACATTTATCACCCTAATAATCCTCTATACAAAGCACCTTGATCCACGCTGCAGATCCTCACTTATTTCACTTCCTCCACCAGCCACAGTAAACACCGATCAGTGATTGCACTGAACGAGGAAGCACCGCCCCTTTCGGGCACATGATCACCTCACAGCGGCAAGTACATTCTACCCTGGCCACAGGGGATTTCTACCGCTCCGCAACTGATACTGCACAGCAGGAATCACATCGCTCACGGACCACCGCTGATAATAGATGAGGGCAATCTGAGCAAGGGCCCCCTGGAGCCTCGGGCCCCAGGCGGTAGCCCAGATTGCCCTCATTATAATCCGCCTATGACTCCAAATACAGTCAGCATGAAGAAGGAAATGTTGGCACTCACTGGTATTTCTTAAAATCCTTTGTTTATTTCATCAGCATTATTGGGTTACAGGTTACCCAAAGAATGTCACACAGAGGGGGAGAAAAAGACAGTGTCTGATGATAACAATGTATCAGCACACCCCCATACAATATAAATGGAAAGGCTATATAACACAACTAAGTAACCCTATAAATAAATAGCCAATACATAAGTGATCATAATAAAAACAGATCTTATTAATGAATGATTAAAAAATAAATGATTAAAAGTGCAATTTTGCACAAAAAGTCGGACGACAGGGGACAGTAATAATTCATCAAAAAAACAAAAATTATCACAGATTTTTATATAAATGATTCCACCATAAGTATTGTAGAAAATATAAATGGACAGAGCGATATAAATATATCAGAAGATAAATAAATATAGCACAAGATTGCACAATTGCAGTGTAAGGGGAAAAAAAATGAATAGATAAATATAAATGGAGTAAATATAATAAATAGTAACATGCACTGAGTAAAGTGCTGGATTATAGTGCTAAAAATCAATAATATATGTAATAAATATGAATCCAAGTGGATATATACAAATAGTAAATGATCGTGTACAATGTAAAGTGCTAGATGAAATGAAAATCCACTGCAGGAAGTAAAGTGCAATCAAATAGTGCGAGAATCAAAGGCTGATGTCCAATATCAGAGCATAATCATTGTGGGGGATAGTGATAAGGGGTCAGTACCCAAACATAGAGGAGGATAGATAATCAAATGATGGAAAGGATATACCTGTAGACATGTCCCGCTGCCGTGCCGACTCCAAACCAACACGTGTTTCGGCACGTGGCCTTCTTCAGGGTGGTGTGGTGTCGGACGGCAGGAGTGGGACCCATATATACAACCCTGCACCAATCAGTGTGGGTTCCTGGGACATACCTATCGGGCGCACGCGACCTGGCCAAACGCGACGCGCAGCATCATAAAGGCCATCATCCGTGGGCGGAGTCGGCGACGCGAACGGCCATGGACCACGTGGAAGACCATGGGATTCCGGCCGATCACCTGACCGGGTCCGAGCACGGAAGGTGAGACGCCCCCATGATGACGCGCATCGCGCACATCCTAGCAGTGTATTAGTAAGCAGTAGAATGTAAAGAGGATCAGATCAAAGAGAATAGTGTATTATGGTGGTGAAAATATGTGATGCAATAAAGAAAAGGGAGAAAAAAGTGTGCAAAACAAAATATTATAAATATGTAAATGTGTATATATATACATGTATATAGAATAAGAGAAAATATACAAGATAGTGTTGAGTGTGTGTGTGTATATACATACTGTGCAATAATAATTATGTGAATTGAAAAGTGAATAAAATCTAATATAGATAAATAGAATGTTGTGTATACAAGAATATGTATATAAAAGTGAAGATATTTATTATATATATATATATATATATATATATATATATATATATATATAATTAAATATATATAAATGCATAAAAATAATAATAATAATATTTTTATTTTTATTTTTTTATATTTTTATCTCTCATTTTTTTATATATATTGATTCTATTTCCTTTATTTCCTAGTTTGGCCCATCTTTGATGATATCTTGTATCTGCTGGATCTAATTTGGTTTTTCCATCCTAATGTTACATGCCTATCCGGTTGAAGAAAGAAATGTGAAGAGGATCAAGATTTTTTCACTATTTTTATATTTTTCACTTTTAATATTTTTCACCTTTTTTTTTTTTCATTTTTTATCTTTATTTTTATGCATTTATATATATTTAATTATATATATATATAATACATATCTTCACTTTTATATACATATTCTTGTATACACAACATTCTATTTATCTATATTAGATTTTATTCACTTTTCAATTCACATAATTATTATTGCACAGTATGTATATACACACTCAACACTATCTTGTATATTTTCTCTTATTCTATATACATGTATATATATACACATTTACATATATATAATATTTTGTTTTGCACACTTTTTTCTCCCTTCTCTTCATTGCATCACATATTTTCACCACCATAATACACTATTCTCTTTGATCTGATCCTCTTTACATTCTACTGCTTACTAATACACTGCTGGGATGTGCGCGCGCGCTGGCTCGCGCGATGCGCGTCATCATGGGGGCGTCTCACCTTCCGTGCTCGGACCCGGTCAGGTGATCGGCCGGAATCACATGGTCTTCCACGTGGTCCATGGCCGTTCGCGTCGCCGACTCCGCCCACGGATGACGTCCTTTATGATGCTGCGCGTCGCGTGTGGCCAGGTCGCGTGCGCTCGATAGGTATGTCCCAGGAACCCACACCGATTGGTGCAGGGTTGTATATATGGGTCCCCCTCCTGCCGTTCGACACCACACCACACTGAAGAAGGCCACGTGCCGAAACACGTGTTGGTTTGGAGTCGGCACGGCAACGGGACATGTCTGCAGGTATATCCTTTCCATCATTTGATTATCTATCCTCCTCTATGTTTGGGTACTGACCCCTTATCACTATCCACCACAATGATTATGCTCTGATATTGGACATCAGCCTTTCATTCTCGCACTATTTGATTGCACTTTACTACCTGCAGTGGATTTTCATTTCATCTAGCACTTTACATTGTGCACGATCATTTACTATTTGTATATATCCACTTGGATTCATATTTATTACATATATTATTGATTTTTAGCACTATAATCCAGCACTTTACTCAGTGCATGTTACTATTAATTATATTTACTCCATTTATATTTATCTATTCATTTTTTTTCCCCTTACACTGCAATTGTGCAATCTTGTGCTATATTTATTTATCTTCTGATATATTTATATTGCTCTGTCCATTTATATTTTCTACAATACTTATGGTGGAATCATTTATATAAAAATCTGTGATAATTTTTGTCTTTTTGATGAACTATTACTGTCCCCTGTTGTCCGACTTTTTGTGCAAAATTGCACTTTTAATCATTTATTTTTTAATCATTCATTAATAAAACCTGTTTTTATTATGATCACTTATGTATTGGCTATTTATTTATAGGGTTACTTAATTTATTGGGTTACAGGCAAGGTGGATGCAAGGTAGCAGGCAGACGACAGTGGCGGTTTCTCACAAACACTCGTGCTTCAACAGGTCCTAACGTCGTCGTCATACACCAATTTGACTCCAGCCTAGACTTCATCTAAATCTAGCACTCCCTACACACAGCTTTGCAAATAAATAGCATGAAGGAGAACAAGCAGAAGCAAAGTAATTGGAATAAGTTGGCTGGGCTTTGATGTTTGAGTAGTCCAATAGCTAGGCATTTGTCGGTATGGGATTCCTCTTTAAGTTTTAATAGGTAGAAAGAAGGGGCCTTGCAATGCACAATCAATATTACTCCCAATAATCCTCAAATAATTAATAGAATCACTGTATTAATTGAGATTTATTACTTGTACACATATGGCAGATACTCTATTGTGGTAATCCTTAACCCTTTCACGCCTTGGCACTTTTTTTTTACCATTTTTGTGTTTTTCGTTTTTTCCTCTCTCTTCCAAAAGCCACAACTTTTTTTATTTTTCTGTCAATATAGCTGTATAATGGCTTGTTTTTTGCGGGACAAGTTGTATTTTTGAAAGACACCATTCATTTTACCATATAATGTAGTGGAAAACGGGGGGGAAAAAAATCCAAGTGCGGTAAAATTAAAATAAAATAGTGGAATTCCACAATTGTATTTTTTTTTATTTACCATGTAAACTCTATGGTAAAACTGACATGGTAATATGATTCCCCAGGTCACTACGAGTCTGTAGATACCAAGTGTATAGAATTTTTTTTTTTTTAATTGGTGGATAAAAAAGAGGCACATGTTGGCTGATCAGATCAGCAATCACATGCAGAGAAAGATGCAGACTCGATGGTAATCAGGCCTAGGTATAGCTAGGGAAATTGAACTCAGCTTCCAAAAGATGTCATACACTGCAGTTAATTTATGTTTTAAGGGGGCCACAATCACTTTTTCACACAGTGCCCTGTAGGTTTGGATTTCTTTTTTCCCCTAATAATAAAGAGCTTAATTTCTAAAATGCATTTTGTGTTTACTTGTGTTATTTTTGCCTAATATTTTAATTTGTTTGGTGATCTGAAACATTTAAGTGTAACAAACATGCAAACGAATAAGAATTCAGGAAGGGGGCAAATACTTTTCCACACCACTGTATACATCATAAGTCATGAAAGGATTAAAGAAGAATGAGTTAAACTGGCATCCCTGATAAAATTCAAAATGAGGTCCTAGTCACTCTCATTGCGGGCTACAGACTGAAGATATGCAGCTCCAACGACCTGTGTTTCAACCCACAAGAGATGTATCACCTACCACAAAGCTTCTCATAAGCCAGATCAGTTACCCACACTTTGCACTGACGAGGGGCAATCACCCCGAAACACCGTGTCTGCAAATTGGGATTCTGATCTGGCATATCCTAGGTCATATGAAAAGGCTTGTTAGAAGGCCACTTTTGACTTCTAGGATTGCTACTTCCAATAGGTGGTGCTAGAGTTTGTCTCCTTTCCTGGAGAGACAATTTGAATAATTCCAAGAGGGGCATTGCAGCT
The DNA here is from genome assembly GCF_048569485.1 of Anomaloglossus baeobatrachus. NCBI lineage: Eukaryota > Metazoa > Chordata > Amphibia > Anura > Aromobatidae > Anomaloglossus > Anomaloglossus baeobatrachus. The sequence continues at coordinate 412,508,546 of NC_134356.1, forward strand.
ATAAGTCCTCTCATCACTGACAGCCAGACTGGTTTGTCAGGTCTCCGTAAGGAGAATAATCTCCCCCCATGATCCCCACCAAGCTTCTCATAAGCCAGATCAGTTACCCACACTTTGCACTGACGAAGGGCAATCACCCCGAAACACCATGTCTGCAAATTGGGATTCTGATCTGGCATATATCCTAGGTCATATGAAAAGGCTTGTTAATTGTTTTCCCAATTGGATTCCACGCTTTAGATTACAGGAATAGACACCAATTGCTAGTGGGTGAGTTGTAATTATGAACTTGTAGCAAAGTAAGAAAAATTTCCAGATGTCATCATCAAAATGTAAGTCTGTCCTGGCACAAGGGATGGGACAGGTTCTCTTCTCCTATGGCTGACTTCCTTTGAAGTAATAATACACAAAAAAGTGAAACCACACCAACTATACACCGTGTGCAGCATTATTAGGCAAGTTGTATTTTAGAGGATATTTTTTTATTATTGGTCAACAACTATGTTCTCAATCATCCCAAAAGAGTCATAAATATCAAAGCTTAATATTTTTGGAAGTTAGAGTGGGTTTTTTTAGATTTGGCTATCTTAGGAGGATATTTGTTTGTGCAGGTAACTATTACTGTGAATAGGAATAGCCACTGGTATAGTACCACAATCAATTGATTCAGAATAGCAAGCCGGGGTACACAAAGAAATTATTAAAATTTAACTTTTATTTAATTTCCTTAAAAGGAAGCAAGAGATCCTCACTTCTCAGTAAAATGTTATCATAAAACACCAGCCTTACAGCAATTCCCGCTCGGCTAAGGACCATTGGGACGCCCAGGATACTTTGAGGATCCTTGTTTTGAAGGTGGATGGATCACATTCGTCTGGGTGAGACCATTCCTTTTTCTTAAAGTCAGTGTTTTCTGGACCCTATGGTACTGCAGTAGTCCAGTTCACTGCGGGTAGCTGCCCCTGCTTATAGACTGCGTGGGTCAGCATACCATTAGTTTTGTTATCTTTAGGAAGTGTATTCCTGGCCATTTGTAACCCCCCCCCCTTTTTTCATGCTGAAGGGGAATTGCTGTAAGGCTGGTGTTTTATGATAATATTTTACTGAGAAGTGAGGATCTCTTGCTTCTTTTTAAGGAAATTCAATAAAAGTTAAATTTTAATAATTTCTTTGTGTACCCTGACTTGCTATTCTGAGGTAACTATTACTGTGCAGAATAATTAGGCAACTTAATAAAAACCAAATATATTCCCATCTCACTTGTTTATTTTCACCAGGTCAACCAATATTACTGCACACAATTTAGAAATAAACATTTCTGACATGCAAAAACAAACCCAAAAAAATTAGTGACCAATATAGCCACCTTTCTTTATGATGACACTCAACAGCCTACCATCCATAGATTGTCAGTTACTTGATCTGTTTACGATCAAGATTGCATGCAGCAAACCACCACAGCCTCCCAGACACTGTTCCGAGAGGTGTACTGTTTTCCCTCCCTGTAGATCTCACATTTTATGAGGGACCACAGGATCTCTATGGGGTTCAGATCAGTTGAACAAGGGGGCCATGTCACTATTTTTTAATCTTTTAGATCTTTACTGGCCAGCCACGCTGTGGAGTAGTTGGATGCATGTGATGGAGCATGAAAATCATGTTTTTTTTATTGATACCGACTTCTACCTGTACTACTGCTTGAAGAAGTTGTCTTCCAGAAACTAGCAGTAGATCTGGAAGCTGAGCTTCACTCCATCTTTAACCCAAAAAGGTCCCACAAGCTCATCTTTGATGATACCAGCCCATACCAGTACCCCACCTCCACCTTGCTGGCGTCGGAGTGGCGCTCTCTGTCCTTTACTGATCCAGCCTCTGGCTCATCCATCTGGCCCATCCAGAGTCACTCTCATTTCATCAGTCCATAAAACCTTTAAAAAATCAGTCTTAAAATATTTCTTGGCCCAGTCTTGACGTTTTATCTTATGTTTCTTGTTCAAAGTGGTCGTTTGTCATCCTTCCTTACCTTGGCTATGTCTCTGAGTATGGCAATCTTGTGCTTTTTGATACTCCAGTAACGTTGCAGCTCTGAAATATGGCCAAACTGGTGGCAAATGGCATCTTGGCAGCTTCTCGCTTGATTTTCCTCAATTCATGGGCAATAACTTTGCGCCTTTTTTGCCCAACACGCTTCTTGCTATGGCTATTTGCCATGAAACGCTTGATTGTTCAGTGATTAGGCTTTAAAAGTTTGGCAATTTCAAGACTGCTGCATCCCTCTGCAAGACATCTCACAATTTTGGACTTTTCAGAGCCCATCAAATCTCTCTTCTTACCCATTTTGCCAAAGGAAAGGAAGTTGCCTAATTAATAAGCCCACCTTATATAGTGTGTTGATGTCATTATACCACACCCCTCCTCATTACAGAGATGCACATCACCTGATTTACTTAATTGGTAGTTGGCTTTCAAGCCTGTACAGTGTTAATGTTGGCCATAAATTTACTGTGATGCAATCTAATCATGCATCCCTCTTAAACTGTCTGCAGTCCAAATTATGAGTCACTTGTGGTAGCATGCATACCACTCTCTTTCACACACACCGGAGACATACTCGGATATGAATAGAAAGTAAGACTGATTTAATCCGGAAGTGAAAATACATTTAAACGGACTTATTGGCTAGCAGCCAATAATACGTATCACGTCTCCTATTGGAAAAAATAGAACAGCTTATTCTGTGATATACAATATACTGTAATATGCTTGCTTCCTCATTTATATTAAGCAATGTCAGCATGATTCACTCATCACATGCAAAGTCCAGACTGGCTGAGTCTTATGTCTGAATGCAGAACTAGGTGCGGTACACAGTCTCAAAACAGCATCTTAAATCCTGGTTTTTGGATATCTTCATATATACTCCTAATAGTTCATAATCTTGTCCTTAACAGTCCCCCCTTTGGAGATAGCCAAAAGTTTTTCCTTACTTTCCCAAGTCTATTGATCTGTCCTTTTGCCGATGGTTACCTCACTCACATACAAGATACCCCATCCCTTGTGGATGAATCTTCCCACCCAACAGACTATGCAAAGGAAGCCAGATCCTGACCGTATTCTCTAGACTGTCCTCATGGCTATGTTCCACTGGCACACGTTATTCAGGAAGGGGGAACATGGCAGTAGTCCTTTAATTGGCTAATATTTATCAGGGTTGGTTTCAACCAAAGTCTCATGCTCCTCAGTCCTCAGGCGGTAATGGTGGGACATCATCAAAGGTGAGATGCGCAGTCATCTTTTGGGCTACAGGCTTGGATATCATCTTCTTGGCACAAAGTATCGGGTAGAAGAGGGTAGACAGCCATCTCCTGGTCCCAGGTCCGCCATCTTCTGTAGTGGGATGCATGGATCTTCGTAAGAAAGAAAGAGAGAGAGAGAAAAGAGAGAAGATTGAGATGAGAGAGAGAGAGAAGGAGAGAGATTGAGAAGAGAGGAAGAGAACGAGAGAGAGAAAAGAAGAGAGAGAAAGAGAGAAAAGAGAGAAATCTAGATCTGGTTGGATCTGGAGGAGAAAACTCAAAAACATATATAAGGCAAATGTTAAGTTAAACAAACAACAAGCTTAGTTGAAGTATCTGGGGGTACTTCTAAACAGGATTTCATAGGGTCTCAACCTAGTGGTCCCTGCTGGGGTGTGTCTGACACTGAACAGGAGGGAATGCAAGGGGGAGACTCTCATGCCTTTGCTTTCTACACTGCCCCATCCTCCCAACCTTCCCTCTATTCTGTGGCTGGTCTGGGGTGTGTAGAGTCAGTTCTGTGTCTAAGGCCTGCCATATCTCTTTGGCTGGCAGTAAAAGCAGGTCACTAGCCACTTTCTATGGTCTCCGGGAGCCCACAGCTGCACCCTATCTCAGTCCTCTTCTTCTTCTGAGACTAGCTCTTGTAGGGTCAGGACAATGTTTTCTCAAGACTTTCCATCTTTCCTTTCTTCTTCACATCGGGGTCATTCAAAAAGCACAGATTGACTGACTGTTTCTTTGGTAAGTGGTCTTGGGGCTTCTTTGGATGTTCTGTCAGTGAGGGCACTTCTTACTGCTTCCCTTGACTCCTCCAATGTAGGCCTCAACCATGCTCACCGCGACTCTGTCTGGCAATAGCAAAGCTTCCATCCGTTCTTCTATGGCATCATGGCGGCGTACAGTTCCATTGGCAGTGATCAAGTCTCTTGTCTTCCATACAGAGTAGATGCTGGCTGCCATCTTGCAGGCTTCAGCGAGAGCACATCCATCTGCTTTCTTCCCAGACAGGCATGCGGGTAGCGACTGCTCTATCAGCACAGCGTCTTCTGCTACCACCACTATACCCATGTGGAACCGTTTTCTTGATGCACATCTTGATCCACCCGCAAAGGGGTTAAGTCAGGGTCCAAAGGTGTATCCGTCACTGTATCGAATCCAGAGTTTCCTCAGCTATGCCAGAGTCGACTACCTCTTCCACCAAGGTGTCAGAGGTGGGACACTCCCCCCTTGGAAGAGGGAGACGTTTAGCAGGATTAAGGACCCCACACCGGGAGATGGTGACTTTGTCAGGGAGCAGTTTGCCACTGGTGCTTTAGGTAGGTGTTCAATCTGGCTGAGTAGTAGTATTCAAAGGGCTGCAGTCTTCCTCCATGGCAAACAGGTAGAATGACTTCTGGGATGGAGATGACGTGATGATACTCTTCAGGTGACTGTGACTCAGGTGACTGTGACTGCAGCACATCTGTATGTGGGGTGATCTTGTAAGCTGCTAGATTCATCTCCATACGTCTTGCCACTTGAAGGAGGGTGTTTTGGTCCTTCACTTCTGTAATCAGGAGTTACCAGCTGTAGTTGTTTGCATATGGGCTCTCGGAGACCTGATACAAAGGACTATACCTAGGTTTGTAAGAAAGAGCAATGAGTGTAACTTGGGGTCAGGAGAACACTGAAATTCTAAAAACTAAGACTCCCTAAAACCCCGGGGAAAGAGAAAAGAGCACAAGAGGGTTTGGAAACTACCAAGCAGCACCCCCTGACTACTTATACACACCTAGGAAAAAGCAGTGGAGCGTATCTACTCTCCCTCTCCTGTGCTGACCCTGTAACTGGGGGCCCTGCACTCTCCCTCATCCCGACGGTAGACCTGATGGTGGTCAGGGTCGGGCCTCCAGTGTATCCCTCTCTCCTGTCAGACCCTGCAAAATAAGACACAAAGGATTACTGGGTGCTGCCAACAAAAACCCTAATATATGCCAACTCCTGATGATCAAAGTCCCCTTAGGACCACATGATCCTCCACCCTCTCTAACAGGGAACTCTTGTGCAAGATACAAGGCAGGATAACATACAAGTGAAAATATCTCAAAACCAGGCTAAGCAGCAACTGCCATAGGCAGAAAAATATTCACCGTCCACCAGGACTAATAGTGAGCAGTCTATATGGTCTACTAAATTGTATACTAGATACAGCAAAAACAAACATGCAAAAGTGAAGGGAAAAGGTTTCCACAGGACTATCAGCAATAACCTCTGCTAAGGTTCATTAGTGGGAACACAATGGGGCACAACTGCATATATGACCAAAAACGGAGTGTGTGTTTCAGGTCCCTATGTCCCCCCTCTGCAGTCCCTGCTACATCAACAATAAACAGAGCAGTGGCTTTGGCTGCTGAAACAAAAATGGGGAACTGGGTGTCAGCTGGACTAAAATGGCGTCAAAAGATGAACTATGTAGTGTCTGAGTTAAAACGTCCGCTAAAGATAATTACCGTTAAGAAACAGCCGCTAAAAGAGGAAGTAGGTGTTGGCCAAAAATGGCATCTGAAGAGGCCTGGGAGGGCATTAGACAACCCTCTGGGGACGACTGATGAGGAGGGGGGCATTGTTTCCTAATGGGCTTGGCCACTTCCTAACCTAAGGTGCCATTTTCTGAGCTGGTGCAATATAGAAATATCTACTATCTCCATCCCATTCCTCTTTCCATGCCAATTTTCATGCCAATTTTCTAACATCTTTTGACGTTCTATACCATGCCTCAGCATCCATTAGGAGATATTTATCTTTCAAAATCCCTCGCTTATTTAACAAGACATTTTTCCATTCTTGCTCCTCTAATCTCCCTTTCTTTGCAGTGATCCCTGACACCTTCAGGAGCGACTTCATATTTTTAACATATTTCCTTCCTCGTTCGCTTACTAATTCTTCTGCCGTTAACTTCACAGGTGTAGATTGATTAGACCCCATATTCAAAAGGGTAAACAACCTAAACTAAGGGCGGCTTTGCACGTTGCGACATTGCACGTGCGATGTCGATGGGGTCAAATCGAAAGTGACACACATCCGGCGTCGCAGTCGATATCGCACCATGTAAAACCTTTTTGATACGATGAACGAGCGCAAAAACGTCGTTATCGTATCATCACTGCAGCCTCCGACATTTCCATAATGCCGATGGTGCGACAGGTACGATGTTGTTCCTCGCTCCTGCAGCAGCATACATCGCTGTGTGTGAAGCTGCAGGAGCGAGGAACATCACCTTACCTGCCTCCCGGCTGCTATGAGAAGGACGGAGGTGGGCGGGATGTTTACATCCTGCTCAACTATGCCCCTCCGCCGCTATTGGCCGCCTGCCGTGTGACGTCGCTATGACGCCGCACGACCCACCACCTTAGGAAGGAGGCAGGTCACCGGCTAGAGCGATGGTCGCAGGGCAGGTGAGTGCATGTGAAGCTACGCCAGCTATCACAAGATATCGTACCTGTGACGGGGGCGGGGACTATCGCGTGCGACATCGCAGCATCGGTTTGCAATGTCGCAACGTGGAAAGCCCGCCTAACACGTCAACCTGGATGTTTGGTCTGTGCCGTAGTGCACTTCCTCTCCTGGACCAGCAACTATAAACATCCACAGAATACCAAGATTTCTATCTCAGTCCACAAAACCACAACACAAACGGTTGTCCTACCAGGAAGAAGTGTGACGTGGGTGATAGAAACTAAATTCACCCTCACTATATCTTACTTCAAGTACTAGTAACCTCTGTTCACACTATATACACCTTATTTGAACGGTCCATTCAGAACATCAATAACACTGATTAAGACCAAAGTCAAGGGATTCTGCCAATGTTCCTCCTACCTAAGATCGCGGAGAACACATCAAATTCCACCAGATACAGTCAGGGCTCTTACCATAACTCTGTACTGGCCAAAACCAAAGTCAACCCCCCTTTTCGTCTCCTATCTGTGGGAGACGTACCAGGATACAGTCAGGGCTCTTACCATAACTCTGTACCTGGCCCTCAGCCTTATCAACTACTGACTATTGATCGGACATGTCACACACCAGTGTATCTCGCAGTATACATAAACAGTTAACCTTCTCAAAGTAAAGCTGCTCGTTTTTGTTTTTTTTCCTTCCACTCAAAAGACAGCTCTATACATTATCGGGACACTTCCCCTTTTTCTGCCGTACGAACAAAGCACACAGGACTTCCTGTTTCTCGTAAGCCAGCAAGTACTCCGCCTGCTGCAAATAAACATATATCCATATAACCAGCGTATATAACAACTTCCTCATTTTCCTCTACCGTTTCTCAGAGAAAAACGAAACTTAAAACTTCTGCTTTCTCCAAAGAGCAGACAAAAAACCAAAACCACATTACATTATGTGATTTAGAATTACATTTATACAGACAGCTTAAGGTGAACCTGACCACCTTGGTGTGGGATCTCTTAGGATGGCTTATCTCATGCGAGATGGCGGTCATTAGGTGTCTAGACTGGAACAGCCCAACCCCCCCTTTTGAAATGCAAGTACACGCATGAGGATTGCAAGGTGAGATTAGACAAATTTTCTCACCTGCATTTGGAGTGCGCATCTCCATCCCCCTGCGTAGTTGCCTTTCGAATCAAGGTGTCAGCATGGCCGTCCGTCATCCAGAGCTCCGTCCTAAGGTTCGTTGGGCGCCACTGTTAATGTTGGCCATAAATTTACTGTGATGCAATCTAATCATGCATCCCTCTTAAACTGTCTGCAGTCCAAATTATGAGTCACTTGTGGTAGCATGCATACCACTCTCTTTCACACACACCGGAGACGTACTCGGATATGAATAGAATGTAAGACTGATTTAATCCGGAAGTGAAAATACATTTAAACGGACTTATTGGCTAGCAGCCAATAATACGTAACACGTCTCCTATTGGATAAAGTAGAACAGCTTATTCTGTGATATACAATATACTGTAATGTGCTTGCTTCCTCATTTATATTAAGCAATGTCAGCATGATTCACTCATCACATGAATAGTCCAGACTGTCTGAGTCTTATGTCCAAATGCAGAACTAGGTGTGGTACACAGTCTGAAAGAGCATCTTAAATCCTGTTTTTTGGATATCTTCATATATACTCCTAATAGTTCATAATCTTGTCCTTAACAACAGCTTGGAGTAGGACAACATGTATAAAAATTATCAAGTGATCAAAATACTCATTTGCCTAATAATTCTGCACACAGTGTATAACCCATAAAAACCTTTTTGTTGAATATGAAAATTAAAATGTATATTTTTTTACATAGTATAGTGCACAGAGGCTGCTGTGTGAACAGGGACAAGCTTATAAAACTACATAAGCACGAGTACAGCTCAAGCTAATACAAAGTAAACACAAAAACCCATATGGCAAAGGTAGAGTAGGCTTAGATAAAGTTCTGAGTAGATACTAAAAGGTTCTAAGTGTAATGTGTATCCGGATTCAATTTTCCCCACTATTTTAGGAGCCAATGCCCACTTAAATACCTCTGTTGGGTATAATCAGTGGTAGGTAAAAGTGCTGAATAAAGTGCTGAAAAACATATGTGCAGTTAATATCAGATGAGTCAGTACCATATAGTATTGTTTGTCCATATAGTATTGTTCAACTGATATAGTTGAAAATGAGAGTTATATTAAAATCAGAGATGGAGATAGATAGGGCAAGAATTAGATAGGGTATTGCAAGGGAAATCTTAAATATACCTTAAAGAAATATTAGATCAGGTTATATAAAAAGTGCAGTGCAAGAAGAATATAATGTTGATATACAAGTGCATCTCAAGAAATTAGAATATCATTAAAAAGTTAATTTATTTCAGTAATTCAATACAAAAATGGTAACACATATATTATATAGAGTCATTACAAACAGAGTGATCTATTTCAAGTGTTTATTTCTGTTAATGTTGATGATTATGGCTTACAGCCAATTAAAACCCAGAAGTCATTATCTCAGAAAATTAGAATAACTACCACAAAACACCTGGAAGGCTTCCTAAGCATTTAAAATTGTCCCTTAGTTTGGTTCAGTAGGCTACACAATCATGGGGAAGACTGCTGACTTGACAGATGTCTAGAAGGCAGTCACTGGCACACTCCACAACAAGAGTAAGCCACAAAAGGTCATTGCTAAAGAAGCTGGCTGTTCATAAAGTGCTGTATCCAAGCATATTAATGGAAAGTTGTAACGCCTGCCTGGATCCACAGACTCAGACAGGCTGTAATGGACAGGCTAGAGGAAAGCCACTCACCAAGCAGGACCCCCAGAACCCTGAAACCATTTTATCCCTATACATGGATTTGGAATTACACAGGGCCCTGAAGATCACTACCTGTGGAAGGCTGCAGTCTGAGAGAGTAGTCGTCAGGCAGGGTCAAACCAGGAATTGCAAAACAGGGACAGAAACGGCAGGCAAGGACGTAATCAGAAAACAAGCAGTGATCAAATCCGGATCTGGCAGCAAGGTGCATAAACAGCAGGCAGGAGAGGTAGATAGGATATAAGCAGAGATCAGCACACAGGAATCACTATACAAATAACACAGGAACCAGTAATAGAACTATCTCTGGCAGTGGTCAGATGACAGGACAGGGAATAAGAAGGATGTGGTGTCTTCCCATTGGCTGCAGGTGAATGATGGCAACTTCAGCTGGAAGACACATGCCACCTACAGTCAGCCAGTGGTACTGCAGGTTCCAGGGAAATCCAGCCTAGTGGATAGTCGGAGCCTGTGCTCAGCAGAGCCACGGGCACCAACTCCTCTCCCATCACCAGCACTATCCATGGCAGGAACACGGTGTCGCCTGGTGATCAGAGCAGAAGTCGCATGAGCGGACTCCGGTGGGGACATGACATAAGTTGAGTGGAAGGAAAAGGTGTTGTAGAAATAGGTGCACAAGCAACTGAAATAACCGCAGTCTTGATAGGATTGCTAAAAAAAGGCCATTCAAAAATTTTTGGGGAGATTCACAAGGAGTGGACTGCTGCAGGAGTCAGTGCTTCAAGAATCACCACACACAGACGTATCCAGGACATGGGTTACAACTGTTGCATTCCTTGTGTCAAGCCACTCATGACCAATACACAATGCCAGAAGTGTCTTACCTAGGATAAAAAGAAAAAGAACTTAACTGTTGCTCAGTGGCCCAAGGTGTTGTTTTCAGATTAAAGCAAATTTTGCATTTCATTTGGAACTCAAGGTCCCAGAGTCTGGAGGAAGAGTGAAGAGGCCACAATCCAAGCTGCTTGAGGTCTAGTGTGAAGTTTCCACAATCAGTGATGGTTTGGGGAGCCATGTCATCTGCTGGTATAGGTCCACTGTTTAATCAAAACCAAATTCAGCGCAGCCATCTACCAGGAAATATTAGAGCATGCTTCCCTATGCCGACAAGCTTTTTGGAGATGAAAATTTAATTCTCCGGCAGGACTTGGCACCTGTCCACACTGCCAAAAGTACCAATACCTGGTATAATAACCATAGTATCACTGTGCTTGATTGGCCAGCAAACTCGCCTGACTTAAACCCCACAAAGAATCTATGGGGTATTGTCAAGAGGAAGATGAGAGACACGAGACCCAACAATGCAGACGAGCTGAAGGCTGCTATCAAAGCAACCTGGGCTTCCATAACACCTCATCAGTGCCACAGGCTGATCACCTCCATGCCACGCCGCATTGATGCAGTAATTTATGCAAAAGGAGCCCCAACCAAGTATTGAGTGCATTTACTGTACATACTTTTCAGTAGGCCAATATTTTTTAATTTAAAATCATTTTTTCAGTTGGTCTTATATAATATTCTAATTTTCTGAGATAATGACTTTTGGGTTTTCATTGGCTGTAAGACATAATCAGCAACATTAACAGAAATAAACACTTGAAATAGATCACTCTGTGTGTAAGGACTCTATATAATATATGAGTTTCCATTTTGTATTGAATTACTGAAGTAAATTAACTTTTTGAAGATATTCTAATTTATTGAGATGCACTGTATAATCAATTTTCCCCACTATTTTATGAGTCAGTACTCTCTTAAATAGTTCCTTAATACTTTATATTAGCTTGGAACCACATAGAGGAACAATGTGCACAAAGACCCATTGTACATATAATGAATAATTTAATTACAAAATATATTCTATGTTAAAATGTTAAAAAGGGAAGAAGCAGGTTAAAAACGAGTGAAACAGCCAAATGATATTGGCAAACACACCACAACAGTACAAATTATATTAATAATTCAATATATATATTACACTAAGGAAATAAAAATGAATAATTTGTAGAAGAAATTAATCTCAATATAAATAAATAAATCTGATATAAACAATCAAAATCAAATCTGTAAATGAATAGTATAGATTACTATAGGTAGCTAACTACTAAATAGGTCAGCAAAAAAAGGAGACCACCTGGTGTGCATAGTAAAAGTCAATGCCATGAGGTCATTTGAAATTAAAGGGGTTTTCCCACTAAGAAAGGTCATTTTAAAGTTCATTTTAACCAATAGAGTTTGGAATTATAACGTTAACAATTGGATGTGTTTAAAAAAAATGTCCCTGTGCTGAGATAATCTTATATATGTGTCCCTGTACTGTGTAATGGATGACTGTGTCTGACCGTGCAGGGACAGGGTCTGATCATACCACAACTCCTCGGCAGAGGAGGACATAAAAGAGAGTACATTACAGCACAAAATCAAAGCTGATACTTTTTGTGAGACAAAACATTTCCCTGTTTTTAAAAAATGATTTACCTCAAAGAAAGAATAATTTGGGATTTTGTACTCTAATGTCTGTATACTTAATTATTTCCTCCTTAGCCCAGGAGATGTGGTATATCAGACCATGTCCCTGTGTGGTTAGAGACAGCCATAACGCAGTACAGAGCACGGGCACAGCTATAAGATTATCTCGGCCCAGAAAAAAAATTTTTAAACACATCCAATTGTGGAACCTCTTATTTTTCCATGCTCTATAAATTAAAATGTACTTTAAAATTAACTTTGTTTGTGGGAAACCCCTTTAAAGCACCAGTTCAGCATTTTGGGGGTTTTCAGCACTGCAATGGCATTTTAAATTTAATCCCCCTGTCATATACTCACAGTCTGGTGTTTTCACATTTTACTGATGCCGCTCTGGTCCCACAGTGCCATTTGATGACTGTAACTTCTGACTGGTCGAAAGTCAGAAGTTACATCACAAGCTCCCAATGCAAGTCTAGGAGAGCCAGAACAAGGCTCTCATAGAGATGTATTAAGTTGTGACCTCCATAAACCACTGGAGCTGCAGGCAGGTCAAAAATCACTGGAGACCAACCAGAGTGGTGGCGATAGAAGATAAAGCTGCTGAAAGGTCAGTATAATACAGTGGCTCGGGGACATACCTTTAAAGCACCACTCCAATGGTGCAATAAAATAATTTGCTGGAGTGGTGCTTTAAACAAGGGTAGTGTTGATATGGAATATATATATATATATATATATATATATATATATATATATATATATATATATATATATATATATATACATATACATACACACAATTTATTAGCTACTATTAAGGATAAAGTGAACAATAAAAATGAACTAAATTTGAAAAATGTCCCTCTCCTCCTACCCCATCTATAAAGGTTTCCGTTTAAATGAAATAACATGGGTTACATACATTGATTCTCCCCAGGGCACAGATCAATAAGCCTGCATAAGCAGTGAATACGGTAGATTGATTAAAGATATGTGCTGCCTGGAAGTCAGACGGTAAAAGCAGCTTGTTTAAGCTTATGAGCTATTAGCTGAATACCAGCAAGATTAAAGGGTCCCAAAGCTTAGATTATTATACATACTTGTGTCTCAAGGACATAATAGGGAATTCACAGAGAACACGGTGTCTTTGAACAAGTGAGTTTTCCTGTCTGCTACATGACCTTACCATCTCCAAAGATCTGTTACCTAAATTATTGAAACCATCCACACTTCTTCCTTTTAAAGCAACTAGTTAATACACTCACGGAGGGGGTATCTTCCCACGTTAAAATCTTCATTATACAGACAAAGTAAGTATGTGCTACATTGTGCCATGTAGTAATATGTTGTAAAAAGTATATTTGAGCCTCCTATTGCAGTGGTTTGGCAGTGGATTTAAATAATAGATACTCAACAAAAACGTTTTCATTTCTTATGGAGAAACCAGGCACAATATAGTATTTGGATGCAGAAATTTCTGCCCCATTTTTACATGAAATACACAGTTGCAAAAACGCGCATTGTGACGCATTTTTTATGCCTTTCTGCATGTGGTTTTCACCTGCCTTTTTCTAGCGTTTTTGGACACCAATGAATGCCATAGACATAGATAATATATAGATAGATAATAGTGATAAATAAATAGATAGATAGATAGATAGATAGATAGATAGATAAAGACAAAGAGACATATTAACTGTCAAGAGCTGAGCTGGTATTTTTAACAAAACCTGACCTCAGGTGACTTCAGTAAATTCAATGACCTCACCTCAGATGGGGTCACTAACTTTAATGAAGTACCCTGAGGTCAGGTTACCTGCGGTCAGAGGTGGAGAGCTGTGGGAACCAGTTAACTGTGCCAGCAAATCACTTGAGTGACGTCACCACTGATTGCGTGGCCCATCCAGTCTCTGCATGAAGCTCACAGTGAGCAGTCATACTCTATGACAGAGGTTCCCAACTCCAGTCCTCAAGGCACACCAACAGTGCATGTTTTCAGGATTTCCTTAGTATTGCACAGGGGATAATTTAACCCCATTACGACCGCGTTACGTTTTAAAACGGCACTAAAAAAGGGTACTTATTCCTTTCTGCCGTTTTAAAACGGCGGTCGGAAAAAAGGGTCTAGCGCCCCCCAGAGTCAGAAAATTTCCGGGGTCTCAGCTGCGGGGGGTAGCTGAGACCCTGGAGATCATGATTCTGGCCGGTTTGTCCGGTCCCCGCTCACCTGATGACCGGTATACACCGTATACCGATCATCAAGTTATAGTAAATGACCGCGCCGGTAAAAAATCATTTATCTCCCATCTGGCATGATCAAACATGCCAGATGGGAGATAAATCTTTTTCCCGGTTCCCTCCGGTCCCCTCGGTATCCCCAAAGTGCCCCCCCCGACCCCCAACCCCCTCCCGAAAATCCAAGATGGCCGCGCGCATCGGAGAGCACAGCAGCGCGCCGGCCGCATTTACAGTGTTCCTATGGTTTCTGTCGTATGTGCCATAACACATACGACAGAAACCTGCTCCCCAGGCCCTGCCGGGTCCCCCCCTACCCCCCCCCCTGGTGTCCCCCGGTGTCATACATACCGGAGCGCTGATCCCCCGCGGCCCCCTCCTCCTTCTCTGCAGACGCCGGTCACATGTGCCGAGCAGATGACAGCTTCCTGTGTTCAGAGACGCTGGCTGCTGCTCAGCACTGTGTGTGCAGCTGTGACCCGGGGAGGGTGGGTGCAGCTTTTTGCACCCACTCTCCTCAAATGGAGGGTCTGCCCTCCTAGAAAATGGGGGATACGTTCCCTGAACGTGTCCCCCATATTCTAGAAGGTCCAGAGGCGACGTGGGACGTCCAAATGGATTATAGTGGATTTTTTTTTTTTCTTTTCAATAAATTGGTCAATCAGGGAATGTTTTGGGGAGTGTTTTTTCAAATAAATTTTTTTTTGTTGTCAATTTTTTTTCTTATTACTGTCAATTAGTTATGTCGGGTATCTGATAGACGCCGTGACATAACTAATTGCTGGGCTTGATGCCAGGTGACATTACACACCTGGTATCAACCCCATTCATTACCCCGTTAGCCAACGCACCAGGGCGCGGGATGAGCTGGGGCGAAGCGCCAGAATTGGCGCATCTAATGGATGCGCCACTTCTGGGGCGGCTGCGGCCTGCTATTTTTAGGCTGGGAAGAGTCCAATAACCATGGCTCTTCCCATCCTGAAAATACCAGACCCCAGCTGTCAGCTTCACCTTGGCTGGTGATCTAATTTGGGGGGACCCCACGTTTGTTTGTTTTTTTAATTATTTATTTATAAATAATTAAAAAAAAAAAAAACAGCTTGGGGAGCCCTCCAAATTGATCACCAGACAAGATGAAGCTGTCAGCTGTGGTTTGCAGGCTACAGCTGTCTGCTTTACCCTAGCTGGCTATCAAAAATAGGGGGGACCCCACGTCATTTATTTTAATTTTTTTTTTTTTTTTTTGGGCTAAATACAAGGCTAGGCATCCTTTAGTGTCACATGAAAGGCACTAAAGGGCGCCAGCTTAGAATATGCAGGGGGGTGGGACGTTATATATGTTTGACATCTATCCATTCATCCATTGTAGCATTTTACGCTGTGTGCCCACAATCAGGGTTTGCAGCGTTTTGGGCGCAGAGTGTTTTCCCTGCGTCCATAACGCTGCGTTGTGCAGTAGAAGCACAGTGGCAGGATTTTTAGAAATCCCGTGCCCACTGTGTTTCTTTTCTCCGCAGCATAAACCGACCTGTGGCGCAGCTTCCCGAGCCTCAGCATGTCAATTTATGCTGCGGAGATGAGTGTTCTTTGCAGGTAGAATAAAACTAAAGTCCACAGCAGCCTGAACCCAAATCGTGGGCATGGGCAGCTGCGTTCTCCCGTGGACAACACTCACATTTCTGCAGGAGGCTGACACTGTGTACTAGACGCCGTGTCGCTGGATCATGGCCACATAGCCTAAAGGCTACTTTACACGCTGCGATATCGGTCCCGATATCGCTAGTGTGGGTACCCGCCCCCATCTGTTGTGCGACACGGGCAAATCGCTGCCCGTGCCGCACAACATCGCGCAGACGCATCACACATACTTACCTGCCCGGCGACGTCGCTGTGACCGGCGAACCGCCTCCTTTCTAAGGGGGCGGTCCGTGTGGCGTCACAGTGACGTCACTGAGCGGCCGCCCAATAGAAGCGGAGGGGCGGAGATGAGTGGCCGGAACATCCCGCCCACCTTCTTCCTTCCTCATAGCGGCCGGGAGGCAGGTAAGGAGAGGTTCCTCGTTCCTGCGGCGTCACACATAGCGATGTGTGCTGCCGCAGGAGCGACGAACTACATCGTTACTGCTGCAGTAACGATAATCGAGAATGGACCCCCATGTCACCGATGAGCGATTTTGCACGTTTTTGCAACGATGCAAAATCGCTCATCGGTGTCACACGCAGCAACATCGCTAATGCGGCCGGATGTGCGTCACCAATTCCGTGACCCTAACGACTCCGCATTAGCGATGTCGCAGCGTGTAAAGCCCCCTTAACAGTGAGAAATTTGTTGCTACAGCAACATTTTTGTGAAGTACCTGTGGATTCAAAATGCTTACTATACTCCTGAATAAAATCCTTGAGGGGTCCAGTTTCCAAAATGAGGTCACTTGTGGGGGGTTTCTGATGTATAGGTACCCAAGGGGCCCTGCTAATGTGACATGGTGCGCGCAATTTACTTCAACTTTTCCAAAATTCAAATGGTGCTCCTTCCATTCCAAGCCCTCCCATTTATCCAAACAAAGGTTTTTGGCCACATGTGGGGTATCCCTGCGCTCACAAGAAATTAGATAACAACCTGTGGGGTACACGTTTTGTTGTTGCCTCTTGAAAAAGTGAAAAATGTGTCGCTAAATCAACATTTTTGTGAAAAAAATGAAAATTTCAATATGGCAACCTAAGCTTATCAAATTCTGTGAAGTATTCGTGGATTCAAAATGCTCAATATACACCTAGATTAAAGCCTTGAGGGGTCTTATTTCCAGAATGGGGTCACTTGTGGGGGACCTCCACTGCTTAGGCACCTCAGGGGCTCTCCTAATGCAACATGGCGTCCGCTATTGATTCCAGCGAATTTTGCAGTCAAACTGCACTCCTTCTCTTCTGAGCCCTGTAGTGTGCCCAAACAGTTGATTTCCACCACATACAAGATATCAACAAACTCAGGAGAAATTGCGCAATAAATTTCATGGTGATTTATTTCCTGTTACCCTTGTGAAAAAAAAAGCTACCTGGTTGAAGTAACAATTTTGTGGTAAAATTTTATTTTTTTATTTTCATGGCTCAACGTTATAAACTTCTGTAAAGCACCTGGAGGTTCAGGGTACTCACCAAACATCAAGATAAATTCCTTGAGGGGCCTAGTTTCCAATATGGGGTCACTTGTGGTGTTTTTTTGCTGTTTACGTACCTTAGGGGTCCTCCAAATGCGACATGGTGCCTGCAATCTTTTTCAGCCAAATTTCCTTTCCAAAATTCAAATATTGCTCCTTCCGTTCCAAGCCCTCCCATTTCTCCAAACAAAGGTTTCAGACCACAAGTGAGGTATCACCGCGCTCATAAAAAAGTGGGTAACAAACGTTGGGGTCAAATTTTTGGAATTACCTCTTGAAAAAGTGAAAAAATTGATGCTAAAGCAACATTTTTGAGAAAAAAATGAAAATTTTCAATGTGACAACGTAACGTTATCAAAATCTGTGAAGTACTTGTGGATCCAAAATGCTCACTATACCCCTAGATAGAAGCCTTAAGGGGTCTAGTTTCCAAAATGGTGTCACTTGTGAGGGGTTTCTGCTGTTTAGGTACCTTAGCGGACATGTAAATGCAACATGGTGCCCGCAATCTATTTCAGCCAAATTTGCTTTCCAAAATTCAAATATTGCTCCTTCTGTTCCGAGCCCTCCCATTTGTCCAAACAAAGGTTTCTGACCACATGTGGGGTATTGGCGCGTTCATAAGAAAGTGGGGAACAAGTTTTGGGGTTCATTTTGTTGTGTTATTTCTTCTAAAAGTGAATAAATTTGGGGTAGAGCAACATTTTAGGTAAAATTTTATTTTTTGCTTTTTTTCATTCCACTTTGCTTTAGTTCCTGTGAAGCACCTGAAGGGTTAATAAACTTCTTGGATGTGGTTTTGAGTACTTTGAGGGGTGCTGTTTTGAGAATGGTGTCACTTTTAGGTATTTTCTGTCACTTAGGCCTCTCAAAGTCACTTCAAATGTGATGTGGTCCCTAAAAAAATGGTTTTGTGAATTTTGTTGAAAAAATGGGAAATTGCTGATGAACTTTGACCCCTTCTAACTTCCTAACCCCAAAACATTTTGTTTCAGAAATTGCGCTAATGTAAAGTAGACATGTGGGAAATGTTATTTATTAACTGTTTTGTGTGACATAACTCTCTGGGTTAAGGGCATAAAAATTAAAAGTTTGAAAATTGCAAAATTTTCAAAATTTTCATCAAATTTCCGATTTTTTCACAAATAAAAGCAAAAAATATCGTTCTAAATTTATAACTATCATGAAGTACAATATGTCACGAAAAAACAATGTCAGAATCACCGGGATCCGTTGAAGCGTTCCAGAGTTATGACCTCATAAAGTGACACTGGTCAGAATTGCAAAAAATGGCCTGGGCATTAAGGACAAAACTGGCTTCGTCCTTAAGGGGTTAATCACCTGCAAAGGTGCTGAATCCAACACCCATGTAATGCTAAAGAAATCCTGAAAACATGCACTGTTGGTGTGCCTTGAGGACTGGAGTTGGGAACCTCTGCTCTATGACATTCGCTGTGAGTTCAAATGTAGCAGAGCTGGAATCATTGTGGGACCTCATGTGAATTACTTTGGACCTGCAGGAGTGTGTTGGGGGTTAATATAGTGGTGAAAGAGGGTTTTTTTTGCATTTTATTTCAACTAAAAGGATTTTTAGGACCTATGCCCTTATAGTCTTTGCTCCACTAATCCTCACTCTCCTTTGCTATCCCCAACCCCCAACAGTCTCCAAACAACTATCTCCCCTTCCCTCTTACCTCCGCACCTGTCCTCCACTGCTGACCTGCTCATAAACCTCGGCTCTCTCCTAATAACGGCCGCTCTTCTTCTCCCACCTGCTCTCCCTTTCTCTCCTTTTCCTTACTGCTGACAACATATCTCCAAATCCTGGACCCTCACAGCTGGTACCCCCCACTTTATCACCCTCTTATCACTCCCCACCTACTAGAAACTACCACAATCTTTCCAACATAAAATCCATTCCCCTCTCACCCACTACACCACCCCCTTTCTCTGGAGCGCTCTGGAGCGCCCGTTCTGTATGTAATAAACTGCACGTCATTCATGACCTCTTTAACTCTAGCACTCTATCCTTCCTGGGCTTCACCGAAACATGGCTGACACCCTCCGACACTGCCTCCCCTTCTGCACTGTGCTATGGCGGCCTACACTTCACCCACACTCCTTGCCCTGGCAATAGACAGATTGGAGGAGTGGGTCTCTTTCTTTCTAGCAACTGCAGCTTTATCCCAATTCCACCTCTACCCTCCCTTGTCCTCCCTTCTTTTGAAGTGCACTTTGTCCACATCTATTCTCCCTCCAGCCTCCAAGTGGCCGTCATATACCAACCCCTGGACCTGGACACTGCCTTCATTGACCAGTTTTCTGGCTGGCTTCTACACTTTTTCTCTGCTGACATTCCCACTATCATAATGGGTGACTTCAACATCCCCACTGACACCCACCAGTTGTCAGCTTCCAAACTCCTGTCCCTTGCTTCATCCTTTGGTCTAACTCAGTGGTCCACCTCTGCCACTCACAAAGATGGACACACACTCGATCCTATCTTCATCTGTCTCTGTTCCCTTTCTGACCTTACAACCTCCCCTCTCCCCCTATCTGACCACCACCTACTAACCTTTTCAGCCCGTTCCACCCCAACTGCTCCAGCACCTAGCACCCACCCACAGAAATATTACACATCTCAACATTCACACCCTCTCTGACTCTATCCTACCGCTGTCCTCCATATCTTCACTCGATGACACAGATAGTGCCATTTTCTACAACGCCACTCTCACATCAGCTATTGATTCGGTTGCTCCCCTTATGCATAGCAGCAGGAGACGAATCAATAGATAACCCTGGCAAAACAGCCTCACTAGAAACTTCGGCAAGTGTCTCGGGTTGCTGAGTGGCTCTGGAAGAAAACACACTCCCAGAAAAATTTCACCACATTCAAAAATGCACTTCACACAATTTGTTCGGCCCTCCCCTCTGCTAAACAGGATTACTTCAGAACCCTCATATTATCTTCATCCCACAAACAGTTATTCACTACTTTTAACTCCCTCCTCCGCCCACCACTGCCCCCTCCAACCTCCCTTATCTTCACAGAAGACTTTGCCACATATTTCAAAGATAAGATCGACCAAACAAGGGAAGTCTTTTCTGCTCAATCAATGCAACCCCTTCATATAACAGACCACTGCCTCCCCTCCATAAACTTTCTCCCCGCCATCATCGAAGGAAAGCTTGCACATCTTCTCTCAAAAGCGCACTTCTCTACCTGCGCACTTTACCCTATTCCACCTCCTCCTCAACCTCAGCATTACACTTATCCCAGCCTTAACACATCTTTCAACCTATCTTTAACTACTTCTGGTACCTTCCCTTCTGCTTTCAAACATGCAACAATCACACCAATCCTAAAGAAACCTTCCCTCGATCCAACCTCTACTACCAGCTATCACCCCATATCACTGCTCCCGTTCCCTTCAAAACTCCTCGAACAGCACGTCCATGGTCAACTTTCCTCCCACCTCTCATCTAAAGGCCCCTTTACACACTGAGACTTTCTAGCAATCCCACCAGCGATCCCAACCTGGCCGGGATCGCTACAAAGTCTCTGTGGTGAGTTGCTGGTGAGCTGTCAAACAGGCATACCTGGCCGACGACGCAGCAGCGATACGGATCTGGAGAACAACCTAGCTAGTCATTGGGGACGTGTCAAAGCAGCTTTTTGAAAGGGAAGTCGCTAATGAAGTCGTTGTAACGGTGTCAAACACGCCGATGCATGCTGCACAGCGGGAACCAAAGGACCAAAAAATGGTCCTGAAAGATTTGTAGCGATCAGCAACCTCACAGCGGGGGCCAGGTCGCTGATGCGTTTCACACACTGCAATGTCGCTGGGGAGGTCGCTATTAAATCACAAAACCGGTGACGTTACAGCGATGTCACTAGCAATGTTGCAGTGTGTAAAGGGGCCTTAACTCTCTCTTTGACAACCTACAATCCGGCTTCTGTCCACATCAATCTACTGAAACTGCCCTGTCCAAAATTACTAAGGACTTACTGACAAAGCTAACAGTCACTTCTCTATACTCCTTCTAGAACTGTCCTCAGCCTTTGACACTGTAGACCACTCCCTCCTATTACAGATCCTCTCTGCCCTTGTTATCAGAGACCTTGCCTTCTCTTGGATCTCTTCATACCTTTCCAACTGCACTTTTAGTGTCTCCCACTCCCACACAACCTCTTCATCCTGCCCTCTCTCTGTTGGCATCCCTCAAGGCTCTGTCCTGGGACCCTTACTCTTTTCCATCTATACATTTGGCCTGGGACAACTCATAAAGTACCATGGATTTCAGTATCACTTATATGATGCTGATGACACTCAGATCTACCTCTCTGGCCCAGATGTTACATCTCTGCTGTCCAGAATCCCAGAGTGTCTATTGGCTATATCCGCCTTCTTCTCCTCTCACGTTCTAAAGCTCAATGTGGCCAAAACTGAACTAACCATCTTTCCTCCATTTCACCTATCTTCCCTACCTGATCTATCTATTACAATAAATAACATCACGCTCTCCCCAGTACTCGAAGTCCACTTTCTAGGAGTAACATTTGATTCTGCCTTGTCCTTCATACCATACATCAAATCCCCCATCACCTCCTGTCATCTTCAACTAAAGAGTATTTCTAGAATCCGTCTTTTCCTCAATTCACAATCTGCGAAAATGCTAGTGCATACCCTCATAATCTCCCACCTTGACTACTTAAACATCCTCCTCTGCAGCCTCCCTGCTAACACCCTTGCACCTCTCCAGTCCATCCTTAACTCTGCTGCCTGACTGATCCACCTTACTCCTTCCTACCACCCCAATTCTCGCCTCTGCAAATCCCTTCATTGGCTCCCAATTCTACACTATATCCAATTCAAACTACTAACACCGACTTATAAAGCCATCCATAATGTGTCTCCTCCTTATATCTCCAAACTAATCTCCTGATACACTCAAACACGTAATCTCCGGTCCTCTTAAGATCTCCTTCTCTCCTCCTCACTCATTCGCTCTTCATCCAACCACCTCCAAGATTACTCCTGAGCATCCCCTATTTTCTGGAATTTGTTGCCTCAACACATCAGATTATCTACTACACTTGCAAGCTTCAAACAGAACTTGAAAACTCATCTGTTAAGAAATTCCTATACTCTCCCATGACCCCACTGCCTTACCACCACCAGAGCTGCCTCCTCAACACCATCGGAGCTACCGCCTCACCACTGCCCCACCTACTGTCTCCTCCCCAATATCCTATAGAATGTAAGCCCGCAAAGACAGGGTCCTCTTCCCTCTGTAACAATCTGTCTATTGTAACTTGTACATGTATTTTGTATGTAACCCCCTATGTACAGCACCATGGAATCAATGGTGCTCTCTAAATAAATAATAATAACAATAATAATAATGATTGCCACTGCACCAGGGCAATTGGGAAGAGCCAGGTAAAGTTCCAGGACTGTCACATCTAATGGATCTGGCAATATTGGACAGCTGCAGGTTGCTATTTTTAGGCTGGGGGGCCCAATAACAACAGGTCTCTACAGCTTGAGAATACCAGCCCCCAGCTCTCAGCTTTAACATGGCTGGGTATCAAAATTGGAGGGGGCCACATGCAGATTCTTTTAAAATTATTTATTTAAATATTTTTTTTATTAAAAAGTTGCATGTGATTCCTTCTATTTTGATTCACAGCCAAGATAAGCGCATGGCTGGGATCTGTAGCCTGTAGCCATATGCTTTACCTGTGCTAGGTATCATAATATGGGGGGACCCTAAGTCAAATTATTTATTTATTTTTATACCACAATAGAGGCGCACACAGCTTCTGTTATTGGAAGCAGTAAGCTGACATACTGCCACTCAGGGTGGGGGCATGTCTGATTGCAACCAACCACAGATGCTGGTGGACAGGGAAAGCAGTGCATATGCATAAAGGTAAATGAGCGGCCCCGGAAGTGAAAAAGCGGCCGTGAGAGCAGTTAAAGCTGTGCTGGAGCCTTGGGAAGTATAGAATTCTCTCTATCTCTCATTATTCTGGGATTTGGCAAATATAAATAATTTTGGTTCCTAATTGACCTAAAACAGGAAAGGATTATTCTGATTTCATGTCAGATAGTGAGAAAAATATGCATATCTGTCTTTTTAGATAGTGTATATAAACTTCTGGTTTCAACTGTATATATAAAGACAAAAGAAAGCAAAAAGTGTGTGTGAATAACTGCTCCATGGTGTGAAAGTATGCAAGTCTCAAAAGGGAAAACTAGACAAAGTTAAATAACAACCACATATAACCATTAAAATAGGTTTAATACAACTGTATAAAAGTGCAAGAGAATAGTTATCATATGAATGTGCCCCTGGGATGCCCAGGGGTCATTGACACTCATATTAACAGTGAGGCCAAATAGGTTATTCTTATTTATCTCTATAGCTTTTACTACTGTCTAAAAACACATGCAAAAATGTTACAAATATGCAGCAAGTATGTAATCATTTTTATACCTGCATATTTTTTTGAAAAATAAGGAGCGCTGATCGTGTAATACCAACAGATCAGTGAGGTAGATCCGGAAAAATACACTCACCTGAAAAGGTTGTGATAGTCACAACCACTGATAGAGCATACGATGATGGCGTCTGCTGCAGCCCCACGTGGATGTGCATACAAATCAGAGTGAAGAGGGGGTTAATAGTATACTATGTTGATGCACTGGTCCTGAAGAAGAGGTATATCCTCGAAACGCGTAGACCGATGGACTAATAGAATACGTTTATAACATCAACGTGCTACATCTTCATTTTGGCTTATGTGCGGCATTAACCCCTCTTCATTCTGATTTGTATGCATATTTTTTTTAGCATTTTTAATTGATTTTGTTGAAGTCTATGGGTAAAAAACCACAACGAATATGCTAAAAGAATTCACATGCTGCAGATTATATTCTGCAATCTGCAAGTCACACATAAGCAACGTGGGCATGACACTTTAAGATTCTCATTGACTTTGCTGGCATCAGGTTTCCTTCAGGTTTTGTGACAAATCTGCACTCAGAAATGCATAAAAAATTGGTATAAGAACACGCATGCACAAAGCTTGACAAAAGTAAAAAACATGCTCAGCAGCTCCTTCAGACCTTCAGACATTTGGTCTCTGTCCTGCCTCTCTGATTAATGCTGTTCTTGCCCAGGCTGAGAGTTTTGGTAGCAGGCTTTCTCTTGGCAGGTTTGTTTTGGTACCATGTTCTTTCCATGTGATGATAATGGTCTGATAATCCAAATCGTCAGAGAGTGGAATATTTTTTTAGAAAACAATCCTGACTTATACTTTCCAACAACTTTGTCTCTGTTGTTTGGTTATTGGTGCCTCTTGCTTAATGGAGTTGCAGCCTCTGTTGCCTTTCAGAAAAGGTGTGTAAATACTAACAGACCCTGGGACATTAAGTTGCACATAGGTTGACTTCCTTTCACTAAGCATGTGATTTATGAAGGTAACTACGTGCACCAGAAATTTTAGGGGCTTCATAGCAAAAGGGTGAATACATGTGTAAGACCTGTTAACATATATATAGGTTAAAAGACTGTTTGGTGGACTTCCTTGTGTTATGCTGCCACCTGCTGTCAAAACAGAGAACAGCGGGCAAAAGTCCTACTGCTCGAGTGACTGGTTCAGTCTGGAACAGGAGGAGGAGGGGTCTACTTGTGGCTGTGTTTTGCAGAGAGGAGTGTGCTCGAGTGGGCTGTAAGATAGAAGGCCTCAATCTGCCCTGTTTTCCAAGGTCCAAGTACCTTAGAGTGTTGCGTGGTGTCCCCCCCAAGACACAGATCCAAAGAGGCTGGATGTGGAGTAAGATAACAAGGACTCTGCGTTTTTTTTTGTTTAATAAGGATTTCCTGTGTTTTGCTTTTGGGAGTACAATCTGAGGCTTCCTTACTTTGACAAGTTATTCAAAGTAGTTGTATGTATATTGCATTATCTCTACTGCTGTGCTCCCTTCCCTCACTTTTCCTCCACCTGTGTTGTGCAATACATTATTAAATTTGCATTGATTAACTCCCGTGGTTCCGTGCAGTCCTTGCGTATCCCGTTACCTGCAGGTTATTACATTTGGCGTAGTCGGCAGGATACACAGGCTGGTACGGAACAATGGACGGACAGGGGGGTGTCGCTGATGGAGGTGTTCTAATACAACCTGATGGGGGAATACCAGCAAGGCAACTGTCCCTGGGGGCTATGCCGACCCATATACCAAAATTTACTGGAAGCAATGTAGTCTCCCGCACACAAACTGAAAATTGCGACCCGCAGAACGCCTGGGGTGAAGTTTGTATGCATAAGGTAGTCTCGTTTGAGAAAAACCGAGAACCGAGCCAGCTTGAGGCTAAAGTGGATCAGTTACAAGAGACTGTTACTGCTCTACAAGAGTTGCTGAAGAATATGCAAGCCCCGGCGTCAGAAGTAGGAACTACAGCACCGCGGCCAAATACCCGCACGCATACCTATCAAGAAGAGAGGGGACAGATCGAGCAGAGACAATCGAGACCCGCTGGAGACTACCAGTGTTGGAACTGTGGAAATCGGAACCATTTATTCCGACACTGTCCGGAGAGGAAGACGTCTCAAGAAAGACCGCCGTTAAACTAGTGCCTCCCTCCATGGATGGGCACATGGCGGGGAGACCAACTGATCTTAGAGAAAACCAACGCCCTGAAGATATAGCAGCCAGCACGCCGACGATCATGGCCGAATTTGAAGGGAAAGAAGTAAGATGCCTGATGGATACTGGGTCCCAAGTGACCACCATGCCAGAACAGTTCTTCTACCAACATTTTGGACAAACTGTATCCATTGACAAAGGGGCACATATCAAACTGAGGGCTGCAAACAATCTTCCCATTCCGGTTGTAGGGGTCGTGTGGATGAACATACGTGCCTGTGGCCAGAACTTAGGCAAAAAAGGGAATGTGTTAACGGAGGGCCGGTACGACAGAGAGGTGCCAGCTATCGTGGGCATGAACATCCTGAAAGAATTAGACCAGTTGCTCTTCAACAAGGGGGGCTGTGATTACTGGAAGACGACAGTTGCTAACCGGCCTGCCCAAAAGGTCTTCCAACACGTTATCCGTGCCCGAGGACTGTGGAAGAATGATGGGAGCCGCTACCCGGTGGGGAGGGTTCGAGTCCCAAGACAGACAACAATTACTCTACCTCCAAATCGTGAGACAGTCCTCACCTTGCCAGTCGGGGCCCACCGTACTCTCGAGGGGATGGAGGTGTTGGTGGAGCCTTATCGTGGTGAAGAGAACGGAGACAAACCGTTGGTGGCTCGCACTTTAGCAACAGTAAGAAATGGAAGGGTCCCTTTCCGTTGCGTGAACACCGATGAACAGGCCTACACCTTGACCTCAGGAGTTGTTCTGGCCCATGTCTACCTGGCGCCTGAAGAGGTGGCGGCCGCAAAATCGATTGAATTGCAGCCCATGGCAGGGGAAGCCTGGACTTGGGCTCTTTCTATGGAAAGAAAAGAGAAACCCACTGATCAATGGAACAGTCACGTCATCTCAGGGCAGATGGGAGTGGACCTGAGCCCCTTCGCTTCGGAGCAAGCCCAAGCCATAGAGGACTTTATTTAGGAGAATCAAGCCATGTTCTCCCTTCACGCAGAAGATTTCGGCTGTACTGACAAGATTCAGCACGAAATACCCACGGAGATGCCCCACCGATCAGGGAAAGGTACAGGCAAATACCCCCAAAGTACTACCAAGAGGTAAAAGAGCTTTTGGCGCAGATGCTGAAGAGCGGGGTGGTAAGAGAAAGTCAGAGTCCATGGGCTGCCCCAATCGTGCTGGTCAAGAAAAAGGATGGGTCTACCCGCTTCTGTGTTGACTACCGCAAGCTTAATGGATGCACGGTTCGTGATTCCTACCCTCTGCCCCGGTTAGAGGAGTCCCTGTCGGCGTTGGGAAAGGCATGTTACTTCTCCTCCCTCGATCTGGCCAGCGGATATTGGCAGGTCCCTGTGGCAGAGAAAGACAAGGCCAAGACCGCATTTATTGTACCCATGGGACTCTTCGAGTTCAATCGCATGCCGTTTGGACTAAATAATGCCCCAGGAACTTTTCAGCACCTCATGGAAAGTTGCCTTGGAGACATGAACTTCGAGGCCACATTGATTTACCTGGACGACATAGTAGTGTATTCTGCAACCTTTGAGAAACATCTAGAAAACCTGGGCCAAGTGTTTCAGCGGTTATGGGCCCATGGGCTTAAACTAAAACCAAAAAAATGCCGGATCTTTCAGGAAGAGATTGAATATCTCGGACACAAGGTGTCAGAAGCCGGCGTACAGCCCTCCGATGGGAAAGTGAGAGCACTGCTACAATGGCCCACACCCAGCACAGTGCGGGAGGTTCAAGCTTTCCTGGGGCTAGCCGGATATTACCATCGCTTTATCAAAGATTTCGCGAAGGAGGCAGAACCTTTGCATGAATTGCTCCGAGGGACTGCGAAAGGACTAAAAGCACAGAAAATTTGCTGGAGACCAAGACAAGCAGAAGCCTTACACCGATTGAAAGAGGCCTTGGTTAGCGCCCCTGTGCTTGCCTATGCAGACTATAACCTCCCCTTTCGGTTGTATACAGACACGAGCCTCTACGGCCTGGGTGCAGTACTGGCCCAGGTACAGAATGGTACTGAACGGGTGATTGCATATGGAAGTCGGACGTTGCGAGAAGCCGAGCGCAATCCCGAGAATTACAGTTCCTTTCGGCTGGAGTTACTGGCACTAGTATGGGCGATAACCGAAAGGTTCTCGGAATATCTCACGGGAGCTCAAATTGAAGTCTATACGGATAATAAACCCCTGGCTCACATCTCCACCGCCAAACTGGGAGCAATGGAACAGAGGTGGCTGGCACGACTCTCCAGATACAATTATCATGTGCAGTACCGCTCTAAGCATGAAAATCAGAATGCGGATGCCCTTTCTCGTGTTACCACCGAAGCCCCAGTGGGGGAGAGAGATGAACAGTTGGAGGACGACGAAATTCCGGACTTCAGTAAATTCACCGCTCAAGTGGTAGAGGCTCGTATGCTGGAAATTACGTCGGGCACGACATCACGCCTGCTTGGCCAAACCAGAGAGGAATGGGTGAAAATTCAGTCATCTGACCCAGAACTGCTTCAAGTGAAAGAGTGAGTGATCCAGCAGCGCAAGCCTAGAAAGGAAATACGGGCCACGCTGTCGCACGTGGCCCTCCAGATTCTCAGCCAGTGGGATAAGCTGTTGGTGCAAGAAGGGATGCTGTATCGGAAGGTGCACCTAGCTACAGAGTTGGAAGTACGGTGGCAAGTAGTGATACCCCATAAGATGGCAGTACCACTGGCCCGAGAGGCGCATGAGAAGGGAGCCCATTTCGGACCGGACAAGACTTACCAGTGGTTGCAAAGAATAGTATACTGTCCTCAGATGCTTCGGGCAGTAGAGAAGGCCTGTAAACTGTGCCATTCCTGTGAGTTAAGTAAGGCTCCCCCACAGCAAGCACCAGTACAGACTATTGTAACCAAAGAGCCGTTGGAAGTACTCATGATCGATTATCTGAAGATTGGTCACTCCCACCGGGGCTATCAGTTCTGCCTTGTGATGACAGATCACTTCTCCAAATTTGTGGTGGTGACGCCCACCAGAGATCAGACAGCTGAATCAGCTGCTTGAGCCATCAGTGATGACTTTATCCGGGTGTACGGCTGCCCCAAAAGAATACATTCCGACCAAGGGGCTTGCTTTCAAGGTGGTGTCATGAGAGAGCTGCAAAGGATTTACGGAATGCAGAAGTCAAGGACTACACCTTATCATCCACAGGGCAACAGAGCCTGCGAGAGATTTAACCGGACCCTCCTACAAATGCTACGCACGTTGGAGGATGATCGTAAGAATCACTGGCCCGACTATCTCGCAGAACTCGTGTGGGCGTACAATAATCATGTCCACTCCACCACTGGGTACACCCCATACGTACTACTGTTTGGAAGAGCCGGAAGAGGCATAGAAGAGCTCAACCTGGCTCCCCCCGAGATCAGTGAAGGTCAGAGCGTAGGTTCCTGGGTTGACTGTCACCGTCGGCGGCTGGAGACTATCCATCGAATTGTCACCAAGCGGTTGCAAGAAAAGACACACCCGCAGCGGAAACCTGTGTGTGAAGCCCCGTTCTTGCCAGGAGACCGAATACTAGTTGCAGAGAAACACCCGAGACACAAGTTGAGTGAGCGCTGGAAAACAGAGCCGTACATTGTGATTAGAAGAATCTCTCCCCACGGATCAGTATACGAAGTGAGAGGTGAGCGAAGAGGCGACACCCTCATCCTGCATCGTAATATGCTGAGGCCCTGCTATTCAGAAGACAGGACCAGACAAAGTACCTCGGAGACGGTGCCCGTGCCTGTTCCTGTTACCTTCGAAGAGGGCTCTGACGATGAGGAATGGTGGCGGGCCCCGACCAACCCAGCAGACTGGGAGAGATCCACACCCCCATCCTTTCAAGACACAGGTGCCACCCCTGCAGAGCAGGAGTCACTAATCTCCAGAGATGGGGACGGGAATACTGTACTCCCTGATACGGCGCCGACGTCTGGTGAGTTAGCTGTGGTGCCACGCCGGACTGAGTGGGCTAATGCTGGTATTCCCCCTGATCGGTACTTGGCAGATGAATTTGTGTGTTCTGTCACTGAATCCTGTTTTACGACATTGGCTCCCAAGCAACAGGTTGTGAAGCAGGGCAGGAGTTGCCACCGTGTGCCCCTTTGCAGAGTGCCTCAGGAGTGTATCGGCTGGGACGGCCGAGGTTAAAGAGGGGGGGAAATGTAAGACCTGTTAACATTTATATATATATATATATATATGTTAAAAGACTGTTTGGTGGACTTCCTTGTGTTATGCTGCCACCTGCTGTCAAAACAGAGAACAGCGGGCAAAAGTCCTACTGCTCGAGTGACTGGTTCAGTCTGGAACAGGAGGAGGAGGGGTCTACTTGTGGCTGTGTTTTGCAGAGAGGAGTGTGCTCGAGTGGGCTGTAAGATAGAAGGCCTCAGTCTGCCCTGTTTTCCGAGGTCCAAGTACCTTAGAGTGTTGCGTGGTGTCCCCCCCAAGACACAGATCCAAAGAGGCTGGATGTGGAGCGAGGGGCCAGACAGCACGTGCAAATTACAGATCCAAAGAGGCTGGATGTGGAGAGCGAGGAGCCAGGCAGCACATGCAAGTTACAGATCTGGGACAAAGACTGAACTTTAGAGGTGTCTGCCGGCGGAATACGGGCCCCAACGGTGACGAGGTACCCCATGCTGAAATCTGCAGTTAAGTGTGCACACTACTTTTAGTTAGGGACAGATAGGAAAAGACTCTGCACTGTGTTATACGAGTAAGATAACAAGGACTCTGCGGTTTTTTTGTTTAATAAGGATTTCCTGTGTTTTGCTTTTGGGAGTACAATCTGAGGCTTCCTATCTTTGACAAGTTATTCAAAGTAGTTGTATGTATATTGCATTATCTCTACTGCTGTGCTCCCTTCCCTCACTTTTCCTCCACCTGTGTTGTGCAATACATTATTAAATTTGCATTGATTAACCCCCGTGGTTCCGTGCAGTCCTTGCGTATCCCGTTACCTGCAGGTTATTACACATGTGCACATGGTAATCTTTATTTTATCCCATAAACTTAATTTATGCCTATATTTTTCTCACTTTACTTCCCTAACTTATACTATTTTGTGTTGATGTATCACACACAAATCAGATTAAACAAAGTTTTAAACACAGGTGGTAATGTAACAAAATAGGTAAAAAGCCAAGGGGATTAATTCTTTTGCAAGGCACTGTAAGTAAAAGGCCATGGTCACACAAGCATATGAATTGGGCTAGTGCAATGCTAACAAATCTCGCATTGCACTTGGACCAATGTTAGTCAATGTAGCAGGTCAGATATGTAAGATTTTCTTCAGCTCTATTTGGAATGAGGAAAAATTGCAGCATGCAGCGATTGGCAGTATGTCTCAGATCATGGGAGCCCATACAAGTCTAGGCACGCATGTGAAACCTCAGACTGGACTCAGATGACTTTTGAGTGCAGTGCAATATATGCTGAAACAGTCAATGGAGAAGATGGAGAAATTAAAGTCTCCTTCTTCTCCTCACCTTTGCTCTGATTGACACATGCGAGAAAATCGGATCACAGTGAATGACACCCAGCTCATGCTCACAGCACAGTTTGACCAGAGTGTTATTAGCATATCACATTTGATGCTCTCACATTGGATGCTATATGCCAAAGGCCAGAGTCACACTTGCGAGTGACTCACCGAGTCTCGCATTGCATCACCCGGCACGGCCGCACATTCTCCTGACAGGAGCAGGTTGGTTGCATGTATTTCTATGCAACTGAGACGCTCCTATCTGGAGATCATCAGGCCCTGTCGGGTGATGCGATGTGAGACTCGGTGAGTCACATGCGAGACACTCACAAGTGTGGCTCCAGCCTTACTGTTAGTGCAATTTTAGTGGCGTTTTCAACGCAGTCACGTGAGACAGATGAATGCTCATGTAACCACATGAGCACAGTTCTAACCTTCTCTATGGGCGTTCCATTGTAGTCAGAACTGTTGACGTCTACATTTTCATTTTCATCCCTATGATGCTGCCTTTTTATAATTTGACAGCATCATAATGGGTTTAAAGTACTCGCCCACAGAGCTGAAAGAAATGAAACGCCTAGGTGAACGATAAGAAAATTGGCACCAGTAATTTCAGCAAACTGTATTTCCACAACAGAATGGAGAGAAAAAAATGAAATAAAAACCAAACAAGCAAACAAACAAACATTTCATCTACATTCCTGCTGTTATGTGCAAGAATGTACAGTTTATTGCCTTATAATGATAAAATTTGTGTAAAGACCTTTTTAAAATGCAATTTATTAACATTTGCCCCATTTCATCAAGCAGCTCATGGAAGTCATATTGTCCAATTCCAATGGTTAAAAATTTATTAACTTTCATATACATTTATTTTATGTTCTATTAATCTAAGGGTATGTGCACTGGTTAAGTATTTGCAGCAGATATTTTGAACCAAAAATGAGTCTCTTGGCAGGAAACATACTGTAAAATACGTGTTTTCATGCATATTTTAGTTTTTTTTACCAGTGATTATGATTAGTACATTTTTCCATATTTCTTTGTTTGGTGCACACTACATCTGATTAGAGATGAGCGAACCGCGACCTTGGCTCGCGGCTCGAGCTTGGTTCGTCGATCAGAGGTCTAGTTCGAGTTCGGTTCGGCGAACCGGTTCGGCGAACCACTCGAACCCATAGGAAACAATGGGAGGCAATCACAAACACATAAAACACCTAGAAAACACCCTCAAAGGTGTCCAAAAGGTGACAAACAACTCACAACACAACACAAACACATGGGAAAGTGACAAGAACAAATTCTCATGCGAAAACAAAACAGCGTTACGAGGAAAAAGAGGACGAGACACAGATAAAGGCATGGCATGCCCTTCTAAAATGATGTAAAACACCGCAAGGTGACTCCAAGCAGAGTCTCCCTCTTTTCCAAAAATTGGGCCACACAGACACCCCTTCAGTGGCAGCACTTGTGCCCCAGTTGTACACTTCACAGGTAGATTTGCATCAAGCACATTCAAAAATACGCCATCCTTAACCATCCCCAGGATGGCACCGGGGTAGGTAGCAAAGTCTTTGCTGATCCCAGATCTGTTTATCTTGGATCATTTTGAGAAACACTGCAAACAAGGGTTACTCCAAGCGGAGTCTCCCTCTTTTCCAAAAATTGGGCCACACAGACACCCCTTCCGTGGCAGCACTTGTGCCCCAGTTGTACACTTCACAGGTAGATTTGCATCAAGCACATTCAAAAATACGCCATCCTTAACCGTCCCCAGGATGACACCGGGGTAGGTAGCTAAGTCATTGCTGAACCATGACTTGTTCATCTTGGCTCCTTTTTAAAAACACAGCAAGGGTTAATCCAAGCGGAGTCTCCCTCCTTTCCAAAAATTGGGCCACACAGACACCCCTTCAGTGGCAGCACTTGTGCCCCAGTTGTACACTTCACAGGTAGATTTGCATCAAGCACATTCAAAATACAAAAGCATTTACTCTCCCCAGGATGACACTGGGGTTGTAAATTCCTTGTGGATCCATGACTTGTTCATTTTGATGAACGTTAGTCTGTCCACATTGTCAGTGGACAGACGCATGCGCTTATCTGTCAGCAAACACCCAGCAGCACTGAAGACACGTTCAGAGACAACGCTGGCAGCTGGACACGACAAGATCTCAAAGGCGTAAGTGGAGAGCTCTGGCCATTTTTCAAGCTTTGAAGCCCAAAATGAGCAAGACTCCATTTGCAAAGTCATGGCATCGATGTTCATTTGGAGCTACTCCTGGGAGATTCACTCCGTGCACCACGGTTGTTTTGTGTAAAAACCGAGCTAAGATCGAGTAACAGCTTCTGCTGATACTCCTGCATATGTGCGTCCCTTTCTATGGCTGGAATTATGTCACAAAATTTGGACTTGTACCGGGGATCTAATAGTGTGGCAAGCCAGTACTCATCATCACTTCTAATTTTGACAATACGAGGGTCATGTTGGAGGTAGTTCAGCAAGAAGGCGCTCATGTGTCTTGCGCAGCCATGCGGACCAAGTCCACGCTGTGTTTGTGGCATAGAGGTGGTAACCATTCTTATTTCCTCTGACATCTCCCCCCAACCTCTTTCAACTGAAATTTGACCAAGGTCTCCCTCATCCGCTGAGTCTTCCATGTCCATGGACAGTTCTTCCCCCATTTCTTCATGTTCTCCTGCACCTTCCTCAACATTTTGCCTGCTACCATGCGCCCTTGTTGATCCCTGTCCCCCATGGTCCCATGCCTGCCACCTTGGTGATGATGAACGTCTGGACCTTGGTGATGTTGTTGTCCCTTGCGCATATGAATCCTCCTGTAGTTCCTCCCCTTCCTGTTGTCCCACCCCCTGACTCCGAATAGTGTTTAGCGTGTGCTCCAGCATGTAAATGACTGGAATTGTCATGCTGATAATGGCATTGTCAGCGCTAAACATATTCGTCGCCATGTCGAAACTGTGCAGAAGGGTGCATAGGTCCTTGATCTGAGACCACTCCATCAGGGTGATCTGCCCCACCTCTGCATCTCGTTGGCCCAGGCTATACATCATGACATATTGCACCAGAGCTCGGCGGTGCTGCCACAGTCACTGTAACATGTGGAGAGTCGAATTCCAGCGTGTCGGCACATCGCATTTCAGGCGATGAACCGGCAGGCCGAAAGACTTCTGGAGCGTTGCAAGTCACTCAGCTGCGGTGATTGAACGGCGGAAGTGAGCAGACAGTTTTCGTGCCCTGTTCAGAAGGTCATCTAGGCTGGGATAGTGTGTTAAAAATTGCTGGACAACAAGATTCAACACGTGAGCCATACAAGGTACGTGTGTCACCTTGCCCAGGTGAAGGGCCGCACCCAGGTTTGCAGCATTGTCGCACACGGCCTTACCAGGCTGCAGGTTGAGTGGAGACAACCATTTATTAAACTCGGACCGCAGAGCTGACCACAACTCCTCAGCTGTGTGACTCTTATTCCCAAGACATGTCAAGCTAAAGACCGCCTGATGCCATTGCGCTCTGCTGCCAGCATAGTAATGAGGGGTGCGTGATTCCTTTTGCGCTGTGAGAACGCTGGTGGCCTGACCAGGCAGGCTTGGGGCGGAGATGGAGGACCCAGATGAGGTGGAGGATGCAGAAGCAGTGGCGGAACTTGGACAGACAGAGGATTGACACACAAGTCGTGGGGACAGCAAGACTTGTGCAGCAGACCCTTCACCATCTATCACCATAGTTACCCAGTGCCCAGTCAGCGACATGTAACGTCCCTGTCCATGCTTACTGGTCCAAGTATCGGTGGTGAAATGCACCCGTTCACACACAGAGTTTCTCAAGGAAGCAGTGATGTTGTGTGCGACATGCTGGTGTAGCGCGGGCACACCTTTCTTAGAGAAGTAGTGGCGACTGGGCATCTGGTACTGGGGCACAGCAACAGACATAAGGTCTCTAAAATCCTGTGTGTCCACTAGGCGGAAAGGCAGCATTTCGGTAGCCAACAGCTTACAGAGGGATAGAGTCAACCTCTTCGCTTTGTCATGGATCGCAGGAAGTGGCCTTTTATTTGACCACATCTGAGGGACAGAGATCTGGCTGCTGTGTGTAGACGGTGTTGAGTAGGGTGGCCATGGAAAAATGCAGGTTTGTGAGGAAAGTGCTGGCGGAGACATGATGTTGCCTTCATCCAACGTTGGTGCTATCGATGTCTGAGAGAGCTGTACACACTCACTTGTTTCCCCTTCCAAACCAACTGACGACCTACCAAGCAAACTGCCTGTTGCGGTTACAGTGGTGGAAGTTGTGGGTGTAAAAACAGGTGTGACAGCTGTCCCCACAGTCCTAGAAGATGACGAGCGCGCGGATGCACTGGAAGGGGCAGGCGGTGGATGGTTCGCTCCACTAGGCCGCATTGCAGCACGGTGAGCTTCCCACCGGGCCATATGATATTTATTCATGTGACGATTCATGGAAGAAGTTGTCAAACTGCTGAGGTTTTGACCTCTACTAAGAGAACCATGACAAATTTTACAGATCACATAATTTGGGCGATCTTTTTCTATGTCAAAAAAGGACCAGGCTAGGCAAGGCTTAGAGGCCATGCGACCTGTTGATCCACCCCGAATAATGCTCAAAGGCAGAGTGGTGGCTGAGGATGCAGTTGTAGACGTGCTACCAGTACTCCGACTCTGTCCAGGAAGGCGCAAGGTAACTTCATCATCAGTTGCATCCTCCTCCACCACCTCTGTTGACCTCCTCGAGTGCCTGACTGTGGGTTGACAGTAGGTGGGATCTAGAACTTCATCATCAATTGTTGTGTTTGCACTCCCCTCCCCCTCAGACCGAGCCTCTTCTTGCCCTGACCTAATATTTAAGTTGTCATCCCAATCGGGTATCTGCGTCTCATCTTCATCAGTATGTTCCTCATTGTTTATAACCACAGGTGTTACAGTTTGTGACAAAGGGTCAACATTATGCTCAGAAACTTGGTCCTCACGGCCTGAATCAGAGTCACAAAGGTTCTGGGCATCACTGCAGACCATTTCCTGTTCTGTACTCACTGTAGCTTGGGAGCAGACCTCTGATTCCCAGGCTATAGTGTGACTGAACAGCTCTGCAGACTCAGCCATCTCAGTTCCACCATACTGTGCAGGGCTGATGGAGACGTCAGAGCTGGGAGAAAGCAAGTTTGATTGGGATGACAACTCAGAGGACTGCTGTTTTTTGGATGCGGTACTTGAAGAGGCTGAGAGGGCACTTGTTGGACCACTTGAGATCCATTCAAGCATTTTCCTTTTTTGGCCATCATCTACCTTTGTTCCTGTTGTTCGTGTCCGTAAAAAAGGGAGCACATCGGATTGTCCACGGTAAGTAGTAGACATCTTAATTTTGCTGGTAGATGCTCTATCTTCAGCAGATGATAATGGAGCTTTGCCACCTTCCCCACGGACAAAACCTTTTTTGCCTTTTCCACCACGCCTCTTCCCCTTTCCACCAGCATCTGTCATTTTGCCACTCATGTTGATTGTGACAAGATTGTGCACTGAAAATGTGGTAGTAAAAATTGAGAGGTGGTGTAGATTGCAGTGGTGGTCTAGCTTTATTAACAGCAGAATAATAAAGAATAAATATCCCTGACAATGCAACTACGGCCCTTAAACTTGCAGCAAAAATTGCTAGTATAATGGCTTAGTTATAATGAGTTGGAGTGTGCAATGCAGGCAGAGGTGCTGCAAATGTCTTTGCACTAGTGACTAGACAACAGTCCAATAGCCACGTTTAGGATGCCACTAGGTACACTGAGTGTTTGCTAGTATAATGGCTTAGTTATAATGAGTTGGAGTGTGCAATGCAGGTAGAGGTGCTGCAAATGTCTTTGCACTAGTGTGACTAGACAACAGTCCAATAGCCACGTTTAGGATGCCACTAGGTACACTGAGTGTTTGCTAGTATAATGGCTTAGTTATAATGAGTTGGAGTGTGGAATGCAGGTATAGGTGCTGCAAATGTCTTTGCACTAGTGTGACTAGACAACAGTCCAATAGCCACGTTTAGGATGCCACTAGGTACACTGAGTGTTTGCTAGCATAATGGCTTAGTTATAATGAGTTGGAGTGTGCAATGCAGGTAGAGGTGCTGCAAATGTCTTTGCACTAGTGTGACTAGACAACAGTCCAATAGCCACGTTTAGGATGCCACTAGGTACACTGAGTGTTTGCTAGTATAATGGCTTAGTTATAATGAGTTGGAGTGTGCAATGCAGGCAGAGGTGCTGCAAATGTCTTTGCACTAGTGTGACTAGACAACAGTCCAATAGCCACGTTTAGGATGCCACTAGGTACACTGAGTGTTTGCTAGTATAATGGCTTAGTTATAATGAGTTGGAGTGTGCAATGCAGGCAGAGGTGCTGCAAATGTCTTTGCACTAGTGTGACTAGACAACAGTCCAATAGCCACGTTTAGGATGCCACTAGGTACACTGAGTGTTTGCTAGTATAATGGCTTAGTTATAATGAGTTGGAGTGTGCAATGCAGGTAGAGGTGCTGCAAATGTCTTTGCACTAGTGTGACTAGACAACAGTCCAATAGCCACGTTTAGGATGCCACTAGGTACACTGAGTGTTTGCTAGTATAATGGCTTAGTTATAATGAGTTGGAGTGTGCAATGCAGGCAGAGGTGCTGCAAATGTCTTTGCACTAGTGTGACTAGACAACAGTCCAATAGCCACGTTTAGGATGCCACTAGGTACACTGAGTGTTTGCTAGTATAATGGCTTAGTTATAATGAGTTGGAGTGTGCAATGCAGGCAGAGGTGCTGCAAATGTCTTTGCACTAGTGTGACTAGGCAACAGTCCAATAGCCACGTTTAGGATGCCACTAGGTACACTGAGTGTTTGCTAGTATAATGGCTTAGTTATAATGAGTTGGAGTGTGCAATGCAGGCAGAGGTGCTGCAAATGTCTTTGCACTAGTGTGACTAGACAACAGTCCAATAGCCACGTTTAGGATGCCACTAGGTACACTGAGTGTTTGCTAGTATAATGGCTTAGTTATAATGAGTTGGAGTGTGCAATGCAGGCAGAGGTGCTGCAAATGTCTTTGCACTAGTGGGACTATAGCAAAGTCCAATAGCCACGTTTAGGATGCCACTAGTTACACTGAGTGTTTGCTAGTATAATGGCTTAGTTATAATGAGTTGGAGTGTGCAATGCAGGTAGAGGTGCTGCAAATGTCTTTGCACTAGTGTGACTAGACAACAGTCCAATAGCCACGTTTAGGATGCCACTAGGTACACTGAGTGTTTGCTAGTATAATGGCTTAGTTATAATGAGTTGGAGTGTGCAATGCAGGCAGAGGTGCTGCAAATGTCTTTGCACTAGTGTGACTAGACAACAGTCCAATAGCCACGTTTAGGATGCCACTAGGTACACTGAGTGTTTGCTAGTATAATGGCTTAGTTATAATGAGTTGGAGTGTACAATGCAGGTAGAGGTGCTGCAAATGTCTTTGCACTAGTGTGACTAGACAACAGTCCAATAGCCACGTTTAGGATGCCACTAGGTACACTGAGTGTTTGCTAGTATAATGGGTTAGTTATAATGAGTTGGAGTGTGCAATGCAGGCAGAGGTGCTGCAAATGTCTTTGCACTAGTGTGACTAGACAACAGTCCAATAGCCACGTTTAGGATGCCACTAGGTACACTGAGTGTTTGCTAGTATAATGGCTTAGTTATAATGAGTTGGAGTGTGCAATGCAGGCAGAGGTGCTGCAAATGTCTTTGCACTAGTGGGACTATAGCAAAGTCCAATAGCCACGTTTAGGATGCCACTAGGTACACTGAGTGTTTGCTAGTATAATGGCTTAGTTATAATGAGTTGGAGTGTGCAGAGGACAGGAGGGTACAGTGCCAGGATTGTGGGGCTCTGGGTAGAGGAAAGGAAGCCTGCCTTTCTATTCCCTCCTAATGGGGAAATGCAGGGAGGAAATCCCTGACTTTTGCTACACAGACGCTGTCGCTGTTTTCAGGACCTGTCACCTATGGCTCTGACCCTGCCGGTACGAGCCCTTAAAAGGACTGATGGAAAGTGCTATCCCTATGCTGTCCAGCGCTGTGTATGGAGCGCATACAGCTGTATCAGCGATAGGACTCAGGACGGAGCTGCCCAAATGATGTCTGACACCAAGGACGCAGAAGAGATAATGGCGTCCTGGAGGAAAATGTCCGGTTTTATAATACAGGGACATGTGACATGGACATCCTATCACACATGCCATTGCTTCTCTGGCTAAAAGTCCACTTAGCTGTGTGTGTGTCTGGGATTGGCTGACATGCTGGCCCGCCCCACAAGACGCGCTCGCTTAGGGAAGGAAGACAAGGAAAAAAAAAAAAAATGGCGATCGCCATTATACAAACAGCAGTGATCTGAAGGCGCTGTTCACGCACACTATACACTGAAATGTCATAATAGTGTGAGTCACAGAGTGACTTACACTATTACAGCGGAAATCCAGCTGGGAATTAGCTGTTTTTTTGCTGCTAGAACCGTTCTCGAACGTTTCTAGAACTATCGAGCTTTTGCAAAAAGCTCGAGTTCTAGTTCGATCTAGAACAGGCCCCAAAATCACTCAAGCCTAGAACTGGAGATCCTCGAACCGCGAACCGCGCTCAACTCTACAAGGCACGTGTGTCACCTTGCCCAGGCGAAGGGCCGCACCCAGGTTTGCAGCATTGTCGCACATGGCCTTACCAAGCTGCAGGTTGAGTGGAGACAACCATTTACGAAACTAAGTCTCCAGAGCTGCACACAACTCAGCCGCTGTGTGACTCTTATTTCCAAGACATTTCAAGATAAAGACCGCCTGATACCGTTGCGCTCTGCTGCCAGCATAGTAATGAGGGGTGCGTGATTCCTTCTGTGCAGTTACAACGCTGGTGGCCTGAGCAGGCAGGCTTGGGGTGGAGGTGGAGGAGCCAGACAAGGTTGAGGAGGCAGAAGCAGTGGAGGAACTTGGACAGACAGAGGATTGACACACAAGTCGTGGGGACGGCAAGACTTGTGCAGCAGACCCTTCACCATCTATCACCATAGTTACCCAGTGCCCAGTCAGTGACATATAACGTCCCTGTCCATGCTTACTGGTCCAAGTATCGGTGGGGAAATGCACCCGTTCACACACAGAGTTTCTCAAGGAAGCGGTGATGTTGTGTGCGACATGCTGGTGTAGCGCAGGCACACCTTTCTTAGAGAAGTAGTGGCGACTGGGCATCTGGT
The DNA here is from genome assembly GCF_048569485.1 of Anomaloglossus baeobatrachus. Taxonomy (NCBI): domain Eukaryota; kingdom Metazoa; phylum Chordata; class Amphibia; order Anura; family Aromobatidae; genus Anomaloglossus; species Anomaloglossus baeobatrachus. Next base: position 412,549,486 of record NC_134356.1, read on the forward strand.
ACTGGGGCACAGCGACAGACATAAGGTCTCTAAAATCCTGTGTGTCCACCAGGCGGAAAGGCAGCATTTCGGTAGCCAAGAGCTTACAGAGGGATAAAGTAAACCTCTTAGATTTGTCATGGGTCGCAGGAAATGGCCTTTTATTTGTCCACATCTGAGGGACAGAGATCTCTCTGCTGTGTGTAGACAGTGGTGACTAGGGTGTCCCTGGAAAAATGCAGGTTTGTGAGGAAAGTGCAGGCGTAGACATGATGCTGCCTTCATCCAACGTTGGTGCTATCGATGTCTGAGAGAGCTGTACACACGCACTTGTTTCCCCTTCCAAACCAACTGACGACCTACCAAACAAACTGCCTGTTGCGGTTACAGTGGTGTAAAACCAGGTGTGACAGCTGTCCCCACAGTCCTAGAAGATGAAGAGCGAGCGGATGCACTGGAAGGGGCAGGTGGTGAATGGTCCGCTCCGCTAGGCCGCATTGCAGCACGGTGAGCTTCTCACTGGGACATATGATATTTATTCATGTAACGATTCATGGAAGAAGTTGTCAAACTGCTAAGGTTTTTTCCTCTACTAAGAGATTCCCGACAAATTTTACAGATCACATGATTTGGGCGATCCTTTTCAAGGTCAAAAAAGGACCAGGCTAGGCAAGGCTTAGAGGCCATGTGAGCTGCAGAGCCACCCCGACTTGGGCTCAGAGGCAGAGTGGTGGCTGAGGATGCAGTTGTAGACATGCTACCAGTACTCCTCCTCTGTCCAGGAAGGCGCAAGGTAACTTCGTTGTCAGTTGCATCCTCCTCCACCTCTGTTGACCTCCTCGAGTGCCTGACTGTGGGTTGACAGTAGGTGGGATCTAGAACTTCCTCATCAAGCATTGTGTTTGCACTATCCTCACCTTCAGACCAAGCCTCTTCCTGCCCTGACCGAATATTTAAGTTGTCATCCCAATCTGGTATCTGCGTCTCATCATCATCAGTATGTTCCTATGTTCCCATTGTCTCTACCAACAGGTGTTACAGTTTGTGAATAAGGGTCAACATTATGCTCAGAAACTTGGTCATCACGGCCAGAATCTGAGTTACAAAGGTTCTGGGCATCACTGCAGACCATTTCCTGGTCTGTACTCACTGTAGCTTGGGAGCAGACCTCTGATTCCCAGGCTATAGTGTGACTGAACAGCTCTGCAGACTCAGCCATCTCTGTTCCACCATACTGTGCAGGGCGGGTGGAGACTAGAGAGCTGGGAGAAAGCAAATGTGATTGGGATGACAACTCAGAGGACTGGGTTTTTTTTTGGATGAGGTGGAGGAGAGGGCACTTGTTGGAGCACTTGAGATCCATTCAAGCATGTGCTTTTTTTGTGCATCATCTACCTTTGTTCCAGTTGTTTTGTTCCGTAAAAAAGGGAGCACATCTGATTGTCCACGGAAAGTAGTAGACCTCTTACTTTTGCTGGAAGATGGCCTATCTTCAGCAGATGTTAATGGAGCTTTGCCACCTTCCCCACGGACAGAAACTTTTTTTCCTTTTCCAACACGCCTGTTCCCCTTCCCACCAGCATCTGTCATTTTGCCACTCATTTTGATTGCGACAAGATTGTCCACTTAAAATGTGGTAGTTCAAATTGAGAGGTGGTGTAGATTGCAGAGGTGGTCTAGTTTTATTGGCAGCAGAAGAAACAAAACAGACTATCCCTGACAATGCAACTATGGCCCTTAAACTGGCAGCACAGTTTGCAATTATGATGGCTTAGTAAAAATGAGCTTGAGGGTGCAATGCAGAGGTGCTGGAAATAGCTTGGCACCAGTGGGACACTAATGATGTCCAGCAGCCACTTTTAGGATGCCAGTAAGGTTGCTCAGTGTTTGCTATTACAATGGCTTAGTAAAAATGAGCTTGAGGGTGAAATGCAGAGGTGCTGGAAATAGCTTGGCACCAGTGGGACACTAATGATGTCCAACAACCACTTTTAGGATGCCACTAAATTTGCTCAGTGTTTGCTATTATATTGGCTTAGCAAAAATGAGCTTGAGGGTGCAATGCAGAGGTGCTGGAAATAGCTTGGCAACAGTGGGACACTAATGATGTCTAACAGCCACTTTTAGGATGCCACTATGTTTGCTCAGTGTTTGCAATTATAATGGCTTAGTAAAAATGAGCTTGAGGGTGCAATGCAGAGGTGCTGGAAATAGCTTGGCACCAGTGGGACACTAATGATGTCCAACAGCCACTTTTAGGATGCCACTAAGTTTGCTCAGTGTTTGCTATTATAATGGCTTAGTAAAAATGAGCTTGAGGGTGCAATGCAGAGGTGCTGGAAATAGCTTGGAACCAGTGGGACACTAATGAAGTCCAACAGCCACTTTTAGGATGCCACTAGCTAGCAGCACTCTGCAATTAAAATGGCTTTGCTAAAAAGGGCAGGAGGGTACAGTGGCAGGGTTGTGGGTCAGTGTAGAGGAAAGGAAGCCTCACTTTCTATCCCTCCTAATGGTGAAATGCAGCAAGGAAGTCCCTGAGCTTAGCTACATAGATGCTGTTATCTGTAGCTGTTAAAAACTGTTTCCACGGACCTGACTGTCACCTATGGCTCTGAGCCAGCTGTAATTAGCCCTTACAAGGGCTGAAAGAAACTTCTATCCCTAATCTGTAGAACGCTGTGTGTATAGCGTACACAGCAGGATCGGCGGCAGGAGCTGCGTCAGCGGTGACTGACACCCAGACGCAGAAGGTAGATAATGCCGTGCTGGAACAAAATGTCCGTTTTTATAATGCAAGAACATGTGACATGGACAGCCTATGACACATGCCCTTGTTTCTCTGGCAAAAAGTCCACTTAGCTGTGTGTGTGTCTGGGATTGGCTGACATGCTGACCCGCCCCACTACACGCGCGCTTAGGGAAGGAAGAAATGAAAAAAAAAAAATGGCGATTGCCATTATCCCAGCAGTAGTGATCTGAAAGCGCAGTCCCTGCTCACTATACGCTGAAATGTCATAATAGTGTGAATCACAGAGTGACTTACACTATTACAGCGAAAAGCCAGCTAGTAATTAGCTTGGCTTTTGGCTGATAGAACCGTTATTGAACGTAACTCGAGCTAACGAACTTTTAGCAAAAAGCTCAAGTTCTAGTTTGATCTAGAACACCCCCCAAAATCACTTGAACCGTGAACTGGAGAACCACGAACCGCACTCAACTCTACATCTGATCAAGCTGTTGATACCCCCAGTGCGAGACGTTCAAACACTGCAAGCGGCTCACACTGGGCACAGAGCGTACCCGAGCACAGCGATGCTTGCTCAAGTGGTATTCATTCGTAAAGCACCAGATCTACGAATCCAAATTCTATTTTTTGTGTAAAGTTTGTGTTTGGTATAAACACCGAACCTCGGGTATGCACAGGGGCGGACATATCATTGATGCAACCTGTGCAGCCACACAGGGGCCCAAGAGTTCAGGGGGCCCATTTCTACCTCCAAAGTCGGTGAAATTGTGCATTTTAATGAGTTATTGGACCAGAAAAGGCCCATTTACTGTTTCTGCACAGCGGCCCTTTTCCATCTATGTCCGCCAGTGGGCTCGCTCATCTCTACATGAGACCCAATGTGTCCCCAAAAAACTATCTCAGAATTACTAGAATTCCAAAGTTAATACTTCATAAAGTGAAACATCAGATTTGAAAAAAGTCAGAAATGCCAAATCTGACTGCGGTTGTAAGGGGTTAATATATTGTTCTGTATTTACACACTGGTACTAGCTTGTGACCCTGATATTATTATTACTTACACCATCAAATCCTTTGACAGCAATATAAAAATGCAGATTGACA